>NW_026057577.1:91465197-91537213 GCF_023721935.1 Panthera uncia
TGCTCAGAGCCTGGAGCCTGTTTCAGATTCTGTGTCTCCCTCTCTCTCTGACCCTCCCCCGTTCATGCTCTGTCTCTCCCTGTCTCAAAAATAAATAAACATTAGAAAAAAAATAAAAAAAAAAAAGATGTACACCAAACAAAACGTGCATTTGACAACAAAAACGTATTGGGTATCTTCTGTGTCCATCAACAAGATGAACAAGGGTCTTCCTCCCACAAAGCTGATGTCCCTCTGTCATGCATGTGTGTGCGTGCGTGTGTGCATGTCTGTGTGTGTGTGTGTGTGTGTGTGTGTGTGTGTGTGTCACGGTCAGTACGTTTACTGTTTTCATGAGTTGAAGTCGCTAGTTTCTGTCCGCTTTTGTTTGCTCTCTGGCATCTTTAAACTGCTTTAAAATTTTGTCCAGAGTTTATAGTTGCTGTCTGTGGACGGATGAGCCTGATACAAGCTACTCCAGCAGGACCAGAACCAAATCTGGAGTGAGACCAGAATGAAGATACTAAGAATCCTGTGATGACCCTTGAGACATATGGCAAATAAGTCCACAACAGGCACGTGTGACTGATGAGTAGATGTATTACTCAGACGTTCTTGCGTTTCACAACATGCCGGCGATCCTGATTACCGATGGCGCTGTCCGGAAATAGAAAATAATGAGTGTGTTCCGCTTTTTCATACAAATATTTATTTATTTAGTCCTTCATTCAACAAACAAGAGCTATGGCAGGGCCAGTGTAGGATGCAAATTCAGAGCTCCTTGTTCAAAGAACAGGAAAAACGTGCTCATAAAAAAACAAAAAAAAGGCACATCGAGAGTTTCTTCTTTTCCACCATGGTCTCTCTCTTGATTTCTCATGGGCTGTTGCTTTGCTATTTGGTGTCATTCTAAGTAAAGGAAAATACAGATTTTAAATTATTAGCATGAATTTACTGTTCATCTGTACACTGTTCAATTCCAGTTCTAAATGTAAATACCAGGGCATTCAATTCATAAACAAAATCACTGAAATTGCACAATTTGTATTATGTGGTTCATCCCAGATGGGTGCCTAGAGCTAGCCACAGGAGATAAACAAGTCAGACACAGGAAGGTTCAAAGAAGGAGAGGAGACAGCCCGCCCCCCCCACCCTCCCCACCCACACCCACCCCCGCCACCCACACCCACCCCCCCCACACCCCCACACCCCCCCTCCAGGCACAGAGCCAGCTGCGGGAGCACTCTCAGAGGCCTGGAACTAGCAAGGAGAGCGCAGAAGCTCACAGGCGCCCATGGGTCACCCCTGTTAAGTGCCTACATTCTTATTTGATGAACGCTGGGTTCACGCCCCACCCCCACCCCAGTCACTAGCCCGACACCGTGCTCTAACCTAGGCAGGGTCTGGGGAAGTCCAGCCAGGCATCTCTCCTTCCCACAGTCTGCTACCCAACCCATGGCAGACGGGTGATCCTCAAGGATCTTTAAGCCTTGATGCTAACATGGGCTTGGAACCTGGATCAGGCTTGACCTCTTTGAGACACAGCCTCCGGCTGGCCACCCACCACCGTTGTACTTAACCCAGGGTGGGGACCATGCCAGTTACGAGATGTTATCAAGTGTCTATGCCTGACCACAACCCTCCATACGCCTGTGCTCATGCCCCTGCAGGGCAGAGGGCAGCAGTGCTCATGGGCGGGGAGTGGGGGGGCGGCCGTGTCCCGGGCACCACAGGGCAGAACAGTAAGCGTCCAAGAACCCATCCTGGAAGGCAATGGAAGGCAGGACTGCACCTGAGCTGAGGTTCCAAGCACCCAGGGCATGTCCCATCACACTTCACTTACAAAACGCAAATCAAAGATACAATCATCAAGAATTTCAAGATGATGAACACAGAGCATTAAAACCCAAGCACAAGGCCCTTCTGAGCACAGGGCCCTGTTTGACTGCCATGGTCACAAGCCCATAAAGCTGGCCCTGGCTGGAGCCCAGGTGCAGGGATGATTCAGGCACAATCCCCGACTTCCGTGTATTCTCGGGGTACAAGCAAATGCCAGACACTGTGTTAGGCACTAGAAGGAGAGAAGAGACCTCCAGGAAAGGCGTCCCTGCCCTTGGCAGGCTCGCAACCCAGTCCTTCGCTTGGTAAATGGGACCCACAGAAGCCCAGGAGGAGGGGCTCTGAGCCCAGCCTCGGGGGTCCACAGAAGCCTGTGAGAAAAGTGGCACTTCTGCTGAGACCTGGACGATAAGGTGGCCAGGGGAACAGATGGGGAAAGAGCTTGTCAGGCAAAAGGAATTGGGTGTGCCAAAGCCCGAGGCTGGAGCGAGCCTGGCATGCCGGAGGTACTGAAAGAACGCATCATTATTCAGATAGGCACCGTGCCATTCCAAGGAGAAGTCCAAACTAGTTTTTTATTGTAATCTCAGTCGCCTGTTTATTACCGTGACATGAAATGCCGTTGCCGATGACCCACCTGGAACACACTGTGTCTGCGAGCCTTGTGGGCGGCTATTACTGAAAGTACAAGTAGTGCCTGACTCTCCCGTTTCATTTATAGCGCGGTCTCCCCCACAAATGGGCTCTGCCTGCCGGATTCAGTCAAGGGCACTGCCGGCCACCAGATGCCAAGCTAGGGCTGAGGCTCCTGACCCACTCCCAACTCCTCACATCGATTGGGCGCATCGGGTCTCCCACCCCCTACACCTGCAGCCCCAGCCCCCAAGACCACGGCCACAGCGCCACCCACATCTCCTCCACAACCAAAGCTTCACCCCAGTGGCCCAGCCCCCTTCAATCGCAGGCAGGACTAAGGACTCCTCCGACAGCGCGGCTGCAAGGCTCAGAAGTCACTCGGATTGGACTAGTTTGGGTCACGTGCTCACCTCTGAACCAATCCTGGAGCCAGAGTCCAAAGGGCAGGTCGGGAGCAGGGGGCGGGTCCCTTTGCTGTTAATTTCCCGCTCTAAGGCTGGGGTTGTGGAAAGAACACCGTTTGGGGATGAGACAAACCTAGGTTCTAGTTATGGCTTTTCTTTTTTACTGTCTGTGAATGCAGATAAGAATATATAGCAAGCTATGAGGATTAAATACACGTAAAGTGCCTGGAATGTGGTAAGTGCTCAATAAATCCTCATTAACAGCTACACAAACAACGTCTTGCACCCACACAAAAATACAACCTCTGAAAACGCTGTTTCATTTTTCTGGAATGTACTCCTCTTTCTTATGAGCACACCCCCTCAAATCCCGTTTTCCACACTCACCCCCACCGGTTGCCCGCTCTTTGCACCGTTAAATACCAGAGTGGTTAAGAACATGGGCTTAGCATCAGAAATGACCAAGTTCAAATCCATTGAACTTCTTTGCATTCCACTTTCTTCATTTGTAAAATGGGCGTAACAATACCCATCTCACAGGTCTGCTGTGAGAATTCAGTGAGATCATTCAGGCAAAGCCCCCAGCACATAGGTGCTCAATGAAGATGAGTTTTTATTTTACGCATCCCACCATTTTGTAATTTTTCATATGCCAGCCTCTTATAATAGAATGTGAACTTCTAGATGGCAAGGGCTCTACTTGACTCACCTTTGTTTCACTTTTACCTGTGACCCTACCCCCAATACCCAACCAGGGACTGGTTCCAAATTGGTGCCCTAGAAATGTTTCTAGGATGCTTGGATAAGAGCCAATGCTTGCTGCAGAAAAGCTGCCTGCCTGCTGCAAAGAGGATGAGGTAGACCATTCTTTTTCATTCCCACTCACCCCCTTTCTCGCTTGCCAGCTGCTCTTACTGACTGTTCTGGGGTTGGGTCGGCACAGCAGGGAGAAGAGAGGAGAGGTGAGCAGAGAGGAAAGAGCTCATTTGACAATTCTGCCTTAAGCTGCCCTCTATTCGTCTAAAGATGACTCTTGTGAGGTGCTTTTGTGAATTCTTCAGAGACCCGCCCCCAAAAACTAATTCCTCAATGTGGGGGGACATTCGATCTTGGGGATCATTTCTTCCTCCATCTATAGCCTTTTGGAATCACTTCCAGCTGTTGAGGGCCTACCCTTTCCAGGTGGTCCTTTTGGACAGACCTAGGATGCTCTCAGACCAGCCCTCTCAACCAGGTGGCTGCATTTAGTCCATGGGAAACACTCATATAGATGCCTTCCCTGAAACACTTGGGGCGTTGGCCAGTCCCCATGCAGTATCCACCTTGCTTCCATGTCTGTGTCTAGAGCAGTCAGCAAGATATTCTTACCTTGTAGATTTCCCAGGCCCTACCTGTATCCCTGAACTGCAAGGGACAGAGGTCAAGTCCATTTGCCACACAGGAAGTGGCAGTTCAGCAAGGTTAAGTCATTTGATCATATAGCTAGGAACTGGTAGAACCAAGATTTGAAATAAAGACATCCAACAAGAGATCTCCTTTTTAAATAATACCCTTTGCTGCCTGGTGACATGAAATATGCACTTCAATCGCAAGATGCGTCCTGATCTCAGAAACATAAAATCCCCCACCATTCTAATTTTTTTTTTAACGTTTATTTATTTTTGAGACAGAGAGAGACAAAGCATGAATGGGGGAGGGTCAGAGAGAGAGGGAGACACAGAATCCAAAACAGGCTCCAGGCTCTGAGCTGTCAGCACAGAGCCCGACGCAGGGCTCGAACTCACAGACCGCGAGATCATGACCTGAGCCGAAGTCGGCCGCTTAACCGACAGAGCCACCCAGGCGCCCCCCCCACCATTCTAAAATACAGTATATACACATAAAGCCCTTCACTCTGGGAATTTGCTGGCGAGACACCTCTGGCAATAAAGGCTTTTAGCCCACGCTTTCTCCTCCTGCCTCCTGACCAACCCTGGTGCTCCCCTCTGTGGCCCTGCATGCTGAGCAGTGCCTCCGGTTTTTAGGGATCTGTGAATATAAAAACTTCTCCCTTCACGACCATCATTTCCATGTCTGTGTGTCGTTACCGTACCTGACTGAAACAAATTGTGGGTACATTTAAAACAGAAGGCTTGGGTTCAAATCCCTGTCTTGCCACTCACCTGCAGTGGGACCCAGGCCAATAACTTCTTCTCTCTGAGCCTCAGTCGCTGCACTGAGAAAAACAGGGGTGAGAAGAATAGTAACTCGTTCATGGTGTTGTTTGGAGGAATTGTAAACCCCAAACAAAAGATAACCCACACACTCAACTCAAAAACACTCTGTCCATATGAGCTATTATGGTGTTAGTCCTTACTAGGGGTAGGTTAGTGCATAAAGAGCAGGGGGGCTTCAGGTCAAGGCCATAGATAGAGACTGCTTTGATGGAAGCACACTCCTTAGTCTTTGAAATTCAGTCTTTGGGAGAGCAGTCATGGAGACTGGGAAAGCAAGGAACATTCCATAGAACCACAGGTAGGGGGACAGCACTCCCAAATGAGAGCCTCAGTTTGTTCATCAAGCTCTCCTTCCCAACTCTGGCCTAGCTGAGGACTTCACCACAAGAAGAGAGGGAATTAGGGAGAAGAGACAGAAAATCAGACTCTAAAATCATTACATCAAATCCCAGAATTCAGCTACCAAGGAGAAACTTACACACTTAACCCTGAGCTTTCCTGGCTATTCTCTGCAAGTACTTTCAAAAATCTTCAAAAAAAATTTTGATAATATCCAGTGTGAGTGAAGGAGCAGAGAGCTGGGCCCTCCTGTGCCCTGTTAGAGGTTGTGTAAATCAATGTGACTTTCCAAGTGGCAATTCAGCATTGAGTATCAAGTGTCCTAAACGGGTATGCGATTCTTTGGCCAAGCAATTCCACTCTTAGAATTTATCTTAAGGATTAACTCCGACAAGTGCACTAAGACATATATACAATGATATCCATCACAGTAGTGTTTATAACAGCAAAATGCTGGAAATGATCTAAATATCCATCAATAAGGGATTGTCTAAATAAAACATTACATCCCTACTATGGAATGTCGTGAAGACTTCTACAAAGGATGTTGCAAATCTCCATTTGTTGACAGTGGAAAGATACCCATGGTATGTTGTTGAGTGGGGAAAAAAAAAGTTGCGGAACAGCACGTATAGCATGAGCATATTTCTGTCAAATTACACACATCTGTAAGTCTACATGTAAACATGCAGAGAGAAAAATTTGGAGGGCAGAAATCCCAAATGCAGACAGTGGTTGTCTCTGGGTAGTGAGATTTGGGGGGATTTTTGCTTTCTTCTTTATACTCTTGTTCTGCAACAAAATATATGCCATTTTATTCAGCAGAATTCCTAGAATGGTATTTCTCAACCTCAGCGTTGGAAAATTCTTGGTCTGGGAAGTTCTTCGTTGTGCGGGACTGTCCTGTACATCGTAAAATATTACAGCATCCCTGACCTCTACCCACTAGATGCCAGTAGGACTTCACCATCCCCCAAGTTGTGACAACCAAATGTCGTTACCAAATGTCTTCTGTTGGGGGGGGAGGGGGGCGGGGGGACAGAATCATGCCTGGCTGAGAACCACTGTCTTACAGGAAGGGGAGGGCAGGCTACATGGCAGGGCTGCTCCCAAGAGAAGACTTGGAATGGGAAATCTGGAGACATTGCCCAGCAGGCGGTGAGGAGAGAGCCCAGGGATTTCTGGGAAGGGGCCTGAGCAGGATGGCAGAGGGCCAGACGTGATTCTACCCTACCACCCCTCAAGTCTACTATGCAGTTCAAAATCCTGAGCGAGACTGGCTATACTGTGGAAAATGGTAATAGGCCAAACCAGAATGGTAGGCTCAGTGCAGGAACAGGGACTTGGGGACCTCAGCTGGGAGCTGGCTCCAAATTCACAAGGGCTGTGGACGTGAGGTTCTGGGCCCGTGAAGTAGTGGGGCTGCTGACAGAGAGTCCGAATAACTCACTGGGCCTTTAATGACGTTGTGCCGCACAGTTCCTTAGCTGTCGTGTGTGAATGGTGTACCCACCTGAAACAGGGCTGTCTGGAGTTTGTCAGGGATTGGTGCCCACAATAGATCTCTGACTAATAAACATGACTAACACTCGCTGAGATTGTAACTATATGCCAGGCACTGCTCAGGGGCCTTTACATGTTACCTCACCCTCAAAACAACCCTGTGATGTTGTGACCATTCCCACGTTACAGATGGGGAAACTGAGGCACAGAGCAGTAAAGCAGGTCACCCAGAACAGGCTCAGTCAGTCTGGCTCCAGAGCCTGTGGGTTTAACCACCCCCACTATTCCGCCTCTGAGGGGGTACAGGTAGGGCCACTGGAACCCGCAGCAAGAGTGACAACATTCGTGACCACTCTTTTGAACTGTCTCTTTAATGTGGACAACGGCCATTAGTCCAAGGCCCTACCCGTGCGAATATGATAGGAGCTTTCTACACACTATCTTTATTTCTGCAACAGCCATGTGAGACGAGCGCTGGTGTTACTACTCCCATTTTACAGATGCGGAAACTGAGGCCTGATTTCTTGTCCCCACCTTTGTGCTAAAGCTGTGGCCCTTTGATTCTTGCGTTGCAGTTGCTCATGCATCTGTCGTACCACCTAACGGTAGGGCCAGACCTGCCCTCCTCTCACCTCAGCATCCCACAGCCGGTGGGTGACGACACAGCATGTCTCATCACTTTTTTGGCTGCCCAGCATCCGAGCCACCTTCCTGGGTTTGGGGAAATGGCCACTGTGTTAGTCCTGAGGGGCCCTGCCTCTCTTTGCAGAGGACAAAAGACCCAGGCGGGTGTTCTCCCAACCCCTGTGGTTCTGCCAGCCTGTCAGATGACCCGATCTGGGACACAAGTCTGGGTGGGGGACAGAGAGAAGCAGAAGTCCTTCAGATTTCATTTCACCACCAAGGCGGTGGCGTCTGGGATCTTGAGTGCTGGGTGGCAGTGGCACAGGGTTGAGACGACATGACAGCCGGGGCGGCAGCCTCATTATGACCAGAACACGCCCTTGGCACGACCCATCTGTGCTCCTGCCCCAGCAGCCTCCCTTTCAAGCCCGTCTGCGAGCTTCTACCCAGCACCCGTGCAGGAAAACCCTTTTCCTGATTAAGGAAGCCAAGATTAATTTCCGTCAATTGCAGCTAAGAATTCTAGTATGGACCAGGGGTAGACAAAATAAAGAGGGAAGGAGAGAAGCACAGGGCATCACCCTCACCCCGCAAGAATCACTAGGTCAAGTAAAACATCCCCAGCCAGTCCCCACGTTTGCCACTTGCGTCATGAAAGGGGCCTGCAGATGGTCTAGCTGGAAGGACTCACTGGTCCAAACTCCCTGACCAGCTGCAGATGCAGCCAAAGCAGATGCAGGAGAGGAGTGGATCAGGCCATCTATGGAGAACCGAGCTGAAGCCACTGCTGGAAAATCCAGTCTCTGCTGGGGTGCCTGGGGTGGCTCAGTCGGTTGAGCGTCCGACTTCGGCTCAGGTCATGACCTCACAGCTCGTGAGTTTGAGCCCCGCATCAGGCTCCGTGCTGACAGCTCGGAACCTGGAGCCTGCTCCGGATCTGTGCCTCCCTCTCTCTCTGCCCCTCCCCCACGCACATTCTGTCTGTCTCTCTCTCTCAAAAATAAAATGTAAAAAAGAAAAAAACATTAAAAATTGTTTTAAATAAAAAAAATTAAGAAAATCCAGTTCCGACCAAAACCCCCCTCCAAGTCGACCTAATTATAGAAATAACCTGAGATCCCTGCATCCTAATGGCTCCCTCAGCTCAGGTGTTATGGGTGCCGCTTCATTCGATCCACTTAAGAGGATTACCCTGAACACCTTCAGTTCCGTGGCCTGTGGATTCCATGGCTCCAAGCTTGCAGTGGGTCGGCCAGCTGGGGATAAGGGCCATGTGATACTGAATATGGGCGCCCCGACCCTGAGGACAGGCCGAGAAGGTCCCCAGCACTGGCACACTGGGGCCAGACAGTACAAGCCAAGATGGTAAGGAGGGCCCTCTTCTCTCCTCCCTTGTTCCCCCGTCATCACCCCCGTTCCTTGGAACCTTGTCTGCCCTTGGCCAAGAGCCGTCGAGGAAGCCTCAAATTGTGGGTGGTTGCTAAGGCTCACCCTGGCGTCAGAAGTTCCCCTTCTTGCTGCCCTGGTTGTTCATTATCATGGGCAGGGCCTTGACTCATCCAGATATAGAATCTACCCAAAGCCTCCTTGTATTTCGGGGGGAAGAACTCTCTCCACGTGGACAACAGGCTGAGTAGGGTCTCCCGCTGGAAGGAGAGTCACGCCCTGTTTTGTTTCATAGTGTAGACACCCAGGTATGCCTCCCTACATAAAATTGTTCGTTTTGCCTGTTTCTGCATATTTTTATAAATGGAATCATACTGCATGTATATTCATTCGTGTCTCCCTCCCTTTGCTCAGTATTATGTTTTTAAGAGCCATCCAAATGGTTGTGGGTATTTATAGTGTGTTCACTTGAATATGCCACAATTTACCCGTTCTACTCTCAGTGGATATGTGGGTGGTTTCAGACTGGCGTGGTACAAAGGGTGATCCTGCAAACATTTGTGCGTCCCGAAAGGCTATTGGATAGGAATTTAATATAGCTACATCACTTTTCTCTCAGTCAGTACTGCACTTTTTCCATATTTTTATTTTCTGCCATTCTGTATCCTCATGTGCTAGGTGCGACCCTTATAAATAGCATAGATTTTGTATTTGCCCTCCAGTCTGTTTTAATCTTTTAAGACAATTATCTAGTCCATTTGCATTTAACATGATTACTGATCATTTTTTATCTGTCTATACGGTTTTCCTTTTATGTATTGACTTCCTTGGAAGCATTTTTTTTTGTCTCTTCTATTTTGGAAGTCCTGTACTTTTTAGTGCTTAGCATGTATCCTTGACTTGTTGAAGTATTGATTAGTACCCTCATCTTCCTCACAGACAACATCAGATCACACTTTAACTCCGTGAACCCTCCTCTTGACTTTTATATCATAGTTTCCGCGTATATTCATTCTCTCTATATTTTTAAAGCTCCGTGATGTGTTATTAACATTGTTTTTATACTGTCAGTGTTCATTTAGATTTATACTCATATAGATCTCTTTCTTCGCTGTTCTTTCCTTCTTTAATTTCATTTTGTCAGTGCTAAGGTTACAATCATCGTTTTAGAAACAGCTTTAGTTGTAATTTACATACTGTACAATTCACCCATTGAAAACGTACACTTCTATGGATTTTAGTCTGCAACCATCATCACAGCCGATTTTAGCATATTTTCGTCACCTTAAAAGGAAATCCCAAACATTTTAGCTATCACCCCCTACCCCCTTCATCATCTTCCCCTCCTCAGCACTAAGCAACCACTAATATACTGTCTCTATAGATTTCCCTGTGCTGGGCTGTTATATTAAAGGAATCATATAATATATGGACTTTTGTGAAAGATGGCTTCTTTCACTTGGGAGAATGATTTCAAGGACACCCGTGCTGTAGCACATCTCAGTACTTCATTCTTTTTGTTGCTATTAATAAATTCTCTTTTTCAGAGCAGTTTTAGGTTCATAGCAACATTGAACAGAATTTATAAATCAGAATTCCTGTATACGTCTTGTCCCACACATACACAACCTGTCCCACTGTTGACACCCTGCACCAGCATGGAACATTTGTGACAGTCAATGAAATGACATTGATCCATCATTGTCACCCAAAGTCACATTAGGGTTCACCGCCGTAAAAATCTGCTGAGCTTTGCATATTCATCCCTCTGTCTTCCCTAACTCGTGGCAACCACTAATCTTTTATAGTCTTACCTTTCCCAGACTGTCATAAAGTTGGAATCTTATGGAATCTTCAGATGGGATTCCTTTCACTTAATTATATGCATTTAAGGTTCCTCCATGTCTTTTCATGGTTTGGTAACTTCGTTTCTTTTTAGTGGTAAACAGTATTCCACTATCTAGATGTACCACAATTTTTAAATATTTATTTATTTATTTATTTATGAGAGAGAGAGAGAGTGAGGGAGGGGCAGAGAGAGAGGGAGAGAGAGAATCTCAAGCAGGCTTTGCACACTACCAGCGTAGAGCCCAACTCGGGACTTGAACTCATGAACTGAGTCATGACCTGAGCCAACATCAAGAGTCAGATGCTTAACCAACCAAGCCACCCAGGTGCCCCATAGATGTACCCAATTTATTTATCCATTTACCTACCGACAGACATTTTGTTTGTTTCCAAATCTTAGCAATTATGAATGAAGTTGTTTTAAATATCGGTGTGCAGAGTTTTGTGTGAACATACATCTTCAGTTAATTTGGGTAAATATCAAGGAGTAAGATTGCTAGATCATACAGCATGTGTATATTTAGTTTTGTAAGAAACTGTCAAAGTGGCTTCCAACGTGACTGTGCCATTTTGCCTTCCCACCAGCAGTGAATGAGAGTTCCTGTTGCTCCTCATTCTTGGCATTTGATGTTGTCTGTGTGTTGGTTTTTGGCCATTCTAACAGATGAATAGTGGTATCTCATTGTTTTAATTTGCAATTCTCTGATATATGCTGTCAAACATCTTTTCATATGCTTACTTACCATTTTATATCTTCCTTGGGGAGGTGTCTGTCAAGGTCTTTAGACCATTTTTTTTTTAATGGGGTTGTTTGTTCTCTTACTGTTGAGTTTCAAGAGTTCTTTGTATATTTAGATAACAGTCCTTTTATCAGATGTCTTTTGCAAATATTTTCTCCCAGTCTGTGGCTTGTCTTCTCATTCTTTTGACATTATATTTCATATGGCAGAAATTTTTAATTTTAATGAAATACAGCTTATCAATGATTTCTTTCACAGACGGTGTTGTGTCTGAAAAGTCATCACCATATCCAAAGTCACCTAGATCTTCTCCTGTTGTTGGAGTTTTACAATTTTGTGTATTACATTTAGGTCTCTGATCCATTTTGAGTTAATTTTTGTGAAGTGAAGGGTGTAAGTTCTGTGTCTATATTCATTGCTTTGCACGTGGATATCCAGGTGTTCCATTTGTTGAAAAGACTGTCTTTGCTCTATTGGATTCCCTTGGCTCCTTTGTCAAAGTTCAGTTTACTATGTATATGAGGGTCTATTTCTGAGATATTTCATTCCATTGATCTATTTGTCTATTCTTTTGCCAATACCACACTGTCTTGAATACTATAGCTTTATAATAAGTCTTGAAGTCAGCTAGCGTCAGTCCTCCAACTTTGCTCTTTCTCCTTCAAAATTGAATTGGCTATTTTGGGTCTTTTGCCCCTCCATAAAAATTTTAGAATCAGTTTGTCAATATCCACCAAAAAACTTGATAGGATTTTGATTGGGATTGCACTGAACCTATAGATCAAATTGGGAAGAAATTACGTCTTGACAATATTGTTACCAGACAGAGGATAGGTTCTAAACTCAAGTTCTGCTGCTCACCACTCAAAAGCCAATACTCAAGAGAGAAACACTGATGGAAAAGGGAAGGTTGCTTTATTCAGGAAGCCAGCAACCTGGGAAGATGGCGGACTATCATCCCACAGACCATCTTCCCAGTCCAGGTGAAGCAAGAGATTTAAAAAAAATTTTTTTATGTTTTTATTAATTTATTTTTGAGACAGAGAAAGAGCATGAGCAGGGGAGGGACAGAGAGAGAGGGAGACACAGAATCTGAAGCAGGCTCCAGGCTCCAGCTCTCCAGCTGACAGCACGGAGCCAGACACGGGGCTCGAACTCATGGAGTGTGAGATCATGACCTGAGCTGAAGTCAGACGCTCAACCCACTGAGCCACCCAGGCGCCCCAAAGCAGGAGATTTTTAAAGGGGAAGACATGGGAAATGGTGAGAGGACTATATGCAAGAGAAGTTAGTGCTCAGCAATTAATCATTTGCCCTTGCAAGGCTTCCAGATTCCTCTGCTCTACCAGGAATCAAGGCTCCCAGATGTCTGTCAGTAAAAGGTTCCCCAACAGCCCAACAAGTCACATACTGACAAGGCAGTCCAGACTCCTCTTCCTGTACCAGGAATCAAGACTCCCAGGTGTCTCTTATTGGGAATACCATGGTCAGTGGCAACTGTTTTCAAATGTGGTCAGGCCTTTGTTCCTCAAGGCCAGCAATCTGTAGGATCTCAGGAAAATAGTTTAGTTATTTATGCAAGGAGAGCATAAGCTTGAAGCAAGTTAATCGTTAAGACTGGGTGGAGTGCTGTCACAATATTGAGTCTTCCTATTCATAAACATGGAATATTTCTCCATTTATTTAGTTCATTGATATCTCTCATTAGGTATTTATAGATTTTTTCATATAGATTTTGTATATATTTTGTAAGATTTATACCTCATTTTTTGAATAGTTATGCAAATAATATTGTTTTTAATTTAAAATTCCACTTGTTCATTTCTGATATATAGGAAAGCAATTAACTTTTATATATTAGCCTTGTGTCCTACAATCTTGCTATAATTGCTCATTAGTTCCAGGAGTCTTTTGTTGGTTCTTTCAGATTTTTTTTTTTTTTTTTTAGGGGGGGCGCCCAGGGGCAAAAAAAGGGGAAGGGGGAGGGGAAAAAAGAGAGAATCTTTTTAAAACATTTTTTTTAACGTTTATTTATTTTTGAAAGAGAGAGAGATAGCACGAGTTGGGGAGGGGCAGAAAGAGAGGAAGACACAGAATCCAAAGCAGGCTCCAGGCTGTCAGCACAGAGCCCAATGGGAGGCTTGAACTCACAAACAGTGAGATCGTGACCTGAACCAAAGTCAGACACTTAACTGACTGAGCCACCCAGACACCTTGAAAAAGAGAGAACCTTAAGCAGCCTCTGTGCTCAGTGTGGAGCCCGATGCAGGGCTCAATCCCACAACCTTGGGATCATGAACTGAGCTGAAATCAAGAGTAGGATGCTCAACCAAATGAGCCACCCAGGGACCCCAATTCTTTCATACTTTTTATAAAGAGAATCATGTCATCTGTTGAAAAACAGAGGGTTCCCCCCCCTCACAATATGGATAGTTTTTATTGCCTTTTCTTGTCTTATTGCATTAACTAGGACTTCCAGCATGATACTGAAAAGGAGTGGCAGGACAAACATCCTTGCCTTTTCTTTATTTTAGCAGGAAAGCTTCTAGGTTCTCACCATTAAGTATGATATTAGGTATATTGTTTCTGTAGATGCTCTTTATCAAGTTGAGGAAGTTCACCTCTATAGTTTATTGAGTGTTTTTATCATACATACATGCTAGATTTTGTCAAATACTTTTTCTGCATCAATTAACATGATCATGTGATTTTTCTTCTTTAGCCTGCTGAGTGGATGGATTACATTAATTGATTTTTGGGTGTCAAACCAGCCTTGCCTATCTGGGATAAACCCCACTTGGTCATAGTGCATAATTATTTTTAGGCATTGTTGAATTCAACTTGCTAATATTTTGTTGAGGATTTTAATATCTATGTTCATGAGAGACATTGGTCTGTGGTTTTATTTTCTTCTAATGTCTGTGTCTGGTTTTGGTATTAGGGTAACAGTGGCATCATAGAAGGAATTAGGAAGTATTTGCTCTGCTTCTATCTTCTGGAAAGGACCGTAAAGAATTGATATAATTTTTTTCCCTAAATATTTAGAATTCACCAGTGAGCCCATCTGAGCCTGATGCTCTCTCTTTTGCAAGTTTATTAATTACTGTTTTGAATTCTTTAATAGATATAGGTCTATTCAGGTTGTCTGTTTTCTTCTTGTGTGAGTTTTGGCAGAATGTATCTTTCAAGGAATTGATCCATTTCATCTAGGCTATCACATTTGTGGGCATAGAATTGTTCGTAATATTCCTTTATTGTGCTTTTAATGTCCATGGGATCTGTAGTGATGTCCTATTTTTCATTTCCAATGTTTGCAATCTTGTCTTCTCCCTTCTTTCTTAGTTAGCCTGACTAAAGGCTTATCGGTTCTATTGATTTTATTTTTCAGAAAACCAGCTTTTAGATTTGTTGATGATCTCCATTGATTTCTTATTTTCAATGTCATTGATTTCTACTCTACTTTTTATTATTTATTTTCTTCTTCCTACTTGGAATTTAATTTGTTCTTTTTTCCCCTAGTTTCCTAAGGTGAAAGCTTGAATTATTGATTTTAGACCTTCTTTTCTAATATATGCATTCAATGCTATAAATTTCCTTCTAAGCATTGCTTTCACTGCATTCCACAAATTTTAAGTTATATTTTCATCTTCACTTAGTTCAAAATATTTTTTTTAATTTCTCTTGAGATTTCTTCTTTGACCCATGTACTATTGATAAATGTGTTGCTTAGTCTCCAAGCCCTTGGGGGATTTTCCAGCTATCTTTCTGATATCGATTTCTAGTTTAATTCCATTATGTATGAAAACAGATGTTGTATGACTTAAATGTTTTCAAATTTGTTAAGGTGTATTTTATGGCCTAAAATATGGTCCATCTTTGTGAATGTGAGCTGGAAGAGAATGTGTAATCTGAAGTTATTGGATGAAGTAGTCTATAGATGTCAATTATATCTAGTTGATGGATGGTGCTGTTGCCTTCAACTATGTCCTTACTGATTTTCTGCCTGCTGGATCTATTTCTCACAGAAGGGTGTTAAAGTCTCCAACTATAATAGTGGATTCATCTATTTCTCCTTGAAATTCTTTCCACTTTTACCTAATATAATTTGACCTTCTGTTGTTGGGCACATATATATTAAGTATTACTATGTATTCTTAGGAGACAGGATGGCGACAGGGGGCTGGAGCTGGGTATTTCTCTCCCCCCCCCCCCCCCCCCCCCCCCTCACCTCCTTGGAAGGCTAGAGCTGGCTGAAATTGGGTATTTACCCTTAGCGGGTGAGTTAGGCTCTAATAAAACCCCAGCAGATTAGGGTCTGGTAAAATAGTTTCTTCTGAAGGAAAACTTTGTTAATAACAATGGTCTGGCATGTTTCAAAATGGTCCCATTCTTCCTCCCCTGCTGGGAGTATAAGGGGTAAAAACATTGCAAGGACCTGATAGAACTCCCGGAGGTAAAATGCACAAAAGTGTAAGGAGGGGCTCCCCCATGACTGGATCCCTCTGGAGTTTTTAACACTCAAATATGTCTGTTCAGTCTCTATTGATTCACCAATTACAGTTCAGGTTTTCCTACCCTGGCACTAGTTCCTGTAGAGGCTTCTGCTCGTGGGTTTCCACTCTGATAAATCATGATTCTCTGTATTTTCCGGTCTCTCCAATCCGGAGAGCAGTGGTTTGCCCTGTGACCTCACTCCTCTGACAAATATAAAAGAGTTGATTTCTTAGTTTGTTCAGCTTTTAATTTGTTAGGATGAAGTGACAACTTCTAAGCTCCTACATAATAGGCCAGAAAACTGAAGTCCCCTTCATTCCTTTTTATGCCAAATAATATGCCATTATATGGACATACCACATTTTGTTTATCCATTCGTCTGTTGCTGGACATTTGGGTCGTTTCCACCTTTATGTTATTGTGAATGATGCTACTGTAAACGTGAATGTACAAGTTTTTGTGTGGACCTATGTTTTCATTTCTTGGGTAAATACCTTTGAGTAAAACTGTTGGCTCATATGATAACTGTGTTTAATCATTTGAGGAACTACCAGAATGTTTTTCAAAGTGGCTGCATCATTTTACATTTCCACCAGTAGAGTATGAGAATTCTCATTTCTCCACATACTCCCCAACACTTGTTGTTATCTGACTTCATTCTAGTAGACATTCTAGTAGGTGTGAAGTGTTATCTAAGTGGTTTTGATCTTTATTTCCCTGATGACTAATGGTGTTGAGCATCTTTTCATGTGTTTGTTGGCCACTTTCATATCTTTCTTGCAGAAAAGACTATTCAGATTCTTTGCCCCTTGTTTAATTGGGTATTACTGAAATGTATTAGTTTTTGAAATACGTCCTTGACGCAAATTCCTTATAAGATATATGATTTGGAAATATTTTCTCCCATTCTATGGGTTGTCTTATTGCTTTCTTGATGGTGTTTCTTAAAACACAACAGGTTTTAATTTTTCTGAAGTCTGATTCATCTATTTTTTCTTTTGTTGCTTGTCTTCTGTTATTTCTGAACTTCTGTCTGAGATAATCTGCTTCTGAAGAATACCTTAGTGCAAGTCTACTGGTGACCTTTTGTTCATCAAAAATTGTATTTATTTCACATCCATTCTTTTTTTTTTTTTTTAAGTTTACTTATTGAGAGAGAGAGAGAGTGCACACACGTGAGCAGGGGAGTGGCAGGGAGAAAGGGAGAGCGAGAATCCCAAGCAGGCTCCATGCTGTCAGCACAGGCCCTGATGTGAGGCTCAAACTCACACACTGTGAGATAATGACCTGAGCCGAAATCAAGAGTCGGATGCTTAACCGACTGAGCCACCCAGGCCCCCTCACATCCATTCTTAAAGAATATTTCTCTGGATACTAGAATACTATGTTGGAATTATTTTCTTTCAGTGCATTAAAGGTATCACTTCACTGTCTTCCACCATTGCTATCGAAAAGTCAGCTGTCCTTGTGTCACTCCTTTTAAGATACTATCCCTTTTCTCTCACTTTGTGGCTTTCTTCAGATTCACTATGATGTATCTAGTCCAAGTCCTACTTGGACTTCTTGAATTCATGAATATTGGAATTGGTGTCCTTTAACACATCTGAAAACATTCTCAGCCATTATTATTTCTTTATATCTCTCTTTCCTTCTAGAACTCCACCCCGATTTTGTATATGTTAGATGTTCTCATTGTAGTCTCTCATCCTTTCTTCAGTATTTTTGGTCTTTTTGTCTCTCCTGCTGTATTCTGGATCCTTCTTCGAGTCTGTCTTTCAGTCCATTAATTTTCTCTTTAGCTGTATCTAATTTAGCTGTATCTAATCTACCAACAAACTAACTCTGAGTTCTTAATTTTTCAGTTCTCAAAGTTTATTTTGTTCTTTTAAAAATCTGCAGTTTTTAAATAGATTCTTGTCCCTTTGTGTTTCTTTAAACAGTAAACATTGTTACATTATACTGTGTGTCTGATCATTCTAATAACTGAAGTTTTTGAGTATTTCTGTTGTCTGTAATGTCTGCTGGTTCTTGCTCAGGTTTATTATTTCCTTGAGTCTCTAATTTTTTCACTGTGCACTGTGTTCCGGATATTTTATTTGAAAACTTATTTGTAAGAATGATTTGTCACCTAAGGTGGTGGTATTTTCTTCAGAGAGGATATTTTTGTTTGTTTCTGCCAGGAGTCTGGGAACTCTACCAGTATGGAACCACCTTAGCCCAAGTTCAAGGCTTGAGGTTACCTGGATCACCCAGACGACTAGAACTAGAGAGTCCACGAGAAAGTTGGTTTACTTGTGAGTTGTCATAACTTTCAGTATAACCATTTGGGATCCCAGCTTAGAATAAGCAGAGAGGAGGATTTGTCCAGGTCCCCACTTTTGATAGACCCTGGGCTTTAAATTGTGTCCCGAGGCCACCGAAACCACAACTGTTCTGGATCAGTAAATGCCATTAGGGAAAATGCAGCATGGGGTCCTAGATTTGTTTCTCTGGGTTCTCATTTTTTAGTATATAGTGGTCAGCCAATTCTTCTCTCTCTTCTTGGCTTTTTGGTGCTTTTGAGATAGTTTTATATTTATATTATATTTATATGTAGTTATATAGTTTTATATTTAGAAATACATTTTATATTTATTTTCAGTCATCCTCTGTGGAAGATTTGATCCGAATTAACTGTCTCCCTAAACAGTGCCTCACACAAGCTTCACGTTAGGTACATAGGATTATTTACATTATATATACACATATATTACCTGGTCCTTAAAAGAAGTCTATCAGGTGTCACGAACTGGCCACATATCAGCTGTGAGACCTTGGGCAAGTCAATCTATATCTTTGGGCAATGAGACTAGTAATAGTATCCACCTCCTTAGTCTGTGGATATGAAGGACTCAACAAAGGCAGTTGTCAGGTGAGAACACTAAGACTCTGGGAGTTGATTGCACATGTCCACATCCCGCAGATGACAGCACACAGTCCGGAGCACCTCCTGTGTACCAACGTCCATGCTAAAGGCGGGGAATGCAGTCATATGCAGGGCAGACATGGCCACTTTCTCAGATAGCCTAAAAAAGCCCTGAATCCACCTCAAAAGGCTGTGACTTGACCCCCAGCGTGGGCAGCTCACCATGGAGAGAGAGGTGGTGGAAGACTGCCCCGGAGGGAGCCCCCCCTCTGACTTACAAAGCACAGGGAAGTCTTTTCCAGATAGAAAACCTGAGTGAGGGTGTCTCAGGCGGAGGGAACAACATGTGGAGGCCTTCAGGGCACAGACCTCTCTCTTTCTTTCTCCGTCTGGGGAGGAACGCATCCTTCCCCTGTGTTTTCCATCCAAGTGCTGAAGTAGCATTCTCGGTAACAGGAAGTAGGTCACATTTCCAGTCCCCAAAAGGGAACCTGCCACCTCTGTTGTGACAGGGTGTGAAGCCACCACCTCCGCTGCCTCCTGGGGGTCTGCCGCTCCCTGGGGTCTGCCATTCCCAGAGCAGAGTTGCTCTTCCTGCTGGGTGTGTGAGCCACACAGAATTCAGCAGCAGCCCTAGAGCCGGTCCTAACAGAGGTGAGGGCAGGGTGGGGAGAGCCCGTGGCTTGCGTGTGAGCACCCCAGCCTGCCCTGGGGCACAACTGACTCATAGCAACCGGGAGGTGGCTTTCCCCACCAAAAAGCTCCAGCCAGGAACCTTGCAAGGAAGTGTTATCCAAGCTCCGCCTTTGGATCTGCTCACACCCATGGAGCTCTGATCTTCCTTTGGGGGCTCCAGAGACTCTGGGGATGTCTCTGGATGAGAGTAAGCCTAAGCCTGGTGTCCAGTCACACTGGGGACCTGCGGTCGTGGGCTCTGTGCTGCCTGCACCTGCTTCCCGGAGCTGTCATGGAAATGACTGAGCCGAGAGAGGAGCTGTACCATTAAATGTTAGATCCAAGCTAAGGATGCCAAGTTCTCCAGAGAAGCGTGTGATGCGGTAGAAATGGTGTGGATCTGGAGACAGACTGGTAACAGTGGGCAAGGCTGTCTGAAAAGGGCCCCAGAATCTTGTCCTGTGTTGTCCAAGCCCTGAGCTATCAGGGGGCAGCCTGCTCCCACAGGCCAACAGCTCCTTCCCATCCCCACCACCACCAAGGGGAACTGTAATATCCTGTTGGCCCCCAAAAGCCCCAGGATGTTTGGGTCCTGGCAGTTAGCATCCCCGAGTAAACAGCCGGCACCCCCACTCCACTCGCCCGATTCCAAATAGCCTACTGTTGCCCACCGATGAGGCCACCCTCTCACGTTTGCCCTTCCAAGGGGAGAGCGGAGAGGGCCCTCCACTCCACTAAGGACGGGGACATGAGGAGACCTCTGGCTCAAGAGGCCTTGGGCAGGACCCCTTCCCACTCTGAGCCCTCCGTGCTGCCCCTGCCCCACCAGGAGAATCTTGCTCCCCTTTTTTCCTATCTTAGGTGAAAAGGGAATGAAACCCTGCGTGCGGAAAGTCCCATCTAGAAGGGGCTCCGAGGGGGCCAGGAACTTCCATCTGTTGTTTTGCCAAAGTTCATTCCTGTGTTAGTTTCCTGGAACTGTTGTAACTGTTGTAACAAATGCCGTGGCTGCAGACAACAGAAATTGATTCTCTCACAGTTCGGGAGACCACAACACAAAACCGAGCGTTGGCAGGGCTGGGCTCCCTCCGGAGGCTTCGGGGAGAGTCCATCCCGTGCCTCTCTCCTAGCTTCCGGAGCAGCCAGCAAGCCCTAGTGTTCGGTGGCTCGTGGCCATATCACTCCAATCTCTGCCTTCATCTTCGCGTGACCTCCTCTGGGCGTCTGTCTCCTGCTCTGTGTGCCTCTTATAAATACGACACTTGTCATTGGATTTAGGGCCCACCAGATAATCCGGGATGATCCCTTCTCAAGGTACTTACATTGGCAAAGGTGCTTTTTCCAAATAAGGTCGCATTCACAGGTTCTGAGGAATAGCAGCACACGGACAGTTCTTTTGGGAACTACCATTCAACTCACTGCAATCCCCTTCCAATTTCTCCAGAAGATAAAACCGGTCTTATGACTTCACCCACATGAGAGAGGTAGGCGAGAACATGTGCCCGGTACTTACACATTCATATCTCCATTCTTTTTTTTTTTTAATACTTTTATTTATTTTTGAGAGAGAGAGAGAGAGAGAGAGAGACCGAGCATGAGTGGGGGAGGGGCAGAGAGAGGGGGAGACCCAGGATCTCAAGCAGGCTCCAGGATCCAAGCTGTCAGCACAGAGCCCGACACGGGGCTCGAACTCGGGAACCTCGAGATCATGAACCTGAGCCCAAGTCGGACGCTCAACCGACTGAGGCACCCAGGCGCCCCTCGTATCTCAGTTCTTTATCCAACATCTCATCAAGTGAAGTATTCTCACTTCTTACTCTTCTTTCCAGATGGAAAAGTAGAGTTTCAGAGATGTTCAGCAACTTGCCCAAAGCCACACAGCTAGGAAGTAGCACAGGGGGGATTGGACCCCTTTCTGTGTCATGCAAAGGGAGCCCTCCCGGGTCTCCCCCTGTCACCAGGGCTTGGGACAAATCCTCCCATGTCACATGGGGTGGGGTAAGGAGAATGCTTTATTGGAGAAAGGGGGCACGCACATGGGCCAAGGATCAGCAAGAAGCAAGGAGACAGAGAGCCTATAAGCCTTCCCAAAGCCCTTAGAGAGGAGTGCCAGGACCAGAGTACTGCGTGGTGCTGGGTTATACAGAGGCAGGAAAACAAACAAGCCAGATCTCTGCCCTCCCAGAACCTCCACTCAGTAGCAGGAGACCCAGTGTGTAACCTCATGGAATGTGGCATAATGAGGGGCAGAGAATAAGGCGGTGGGGGTGGGGGGCGCCTAGAACGAGATGTGTCTGAGGACAGAGGTCACAGTGTTGGAGGAGAGCAGGCGGAGGAAGAGCCGTGGGTCGGTCTGCACTTTCTCTGTGGGGCATGGACAGCCGTTGCGGGGTTGAGAGCCCGTCGCGGAGAGATGGCTTTGGCTTCTTAAAAGGTTCGCTGTGAGAGGGAATATCAGATATACAGAATATACAGAATAACCGGGCAGCACTCAGCATGCCACCATCATGACAGAAGACAGGACTGTTCCAGAAGGAACAGTTCCAACTTAAAAAAGACTAAAGGGGCACAGCACCGGAATGTGATGGCGTACTCCAGACTTTTGTTTGGGGACAGTAAGGTAGAATGGGAATAAAGTCTATAGATTAGCTAATAGTACTGTTTTTAATCATCATGCTGTGGTTATGTAAGAGAGTGCCCTTTTATAGGAAATACCACTGGGATACTTAGGGTCAGGGGGCATCATGTCTGCAACTTACTCTCAAATGTTTTACAAAAAATGTGTGTTAATGTAGGGAATCAAGCGAAGAATGTACAGAAAGTCTTTGTACTGCCCTTACAGTTTTTCTGTAAGTCCAGGATTTATGTCGGAATATGCAGTTAAAAGAAGGGTAAGGCTGCGGTGTAGACAGCGGGCTGCAAGAAGGGCAGGTGGGAGCAGGGAGCGTGAGGACGGGCTGTCCGCGGAGCCAGATGGTGGCATGGACTTCGGTGGCTGCAGAGGAGGGGGCGGGGAGTAAGGAGATATTCTGAAAGCAGGGGCGTCAAGACCTGCTGATGCTTTGGACTCGGGCGCTGAGGGAGAGAACATCATTGAGATCTCCCTGCTGCATGGATGGGAAGGGCTGGGGGTGGGTTGCAGCTTTGGGGGAAGATCAAGAACCTGTGAGCCACAGTAGCAAGGGCACCGTAGCTTCAAATGCCATCTACAGAGCTGACGTCATGGGAATGGGGTTTAATGCTGCGGAAGTGAACGAGCAGGGAGTCAGTGTAGGGAGAGAGAAGAGGCGACGGGTGCCTCCGGTATTTAGAAGTTGCTTGGGAGAAGAGAGGGAGTTCAGTTTCATTTTAGCCGGAGGGGTGAGTGATTTACAATGACCTTTTATTGAGTGCTTCTGGTGTACCAGGCACCACACAAGGCATTTTAGACGCACGATCATTTCTTCTCATAATAGCCTTGTGAGATGAGCATCATTTAAAGCACGACACCACGAGGGCTCGGGAGAGGTGAAGTGACTTGCCCAAGGTCACACAGCCAGGAAGTAGGACGACTGGCTTTTGAACCTGGTCCATCCTCCCCTCTAGCCCCCGCCCCTGAGAAAATCTGCCGGGGAGTTCCTGTTTGCTGTCACGTCTTGCCCCGCTCCCCCACAGACTGAGGTCTCCCCTCTTTGAAGGGAAGCCATGCAGCTGTTTTTTCCTGACAGCTGTGAGGCTGTCTCCAAGGGAGGAAGCATTTTGTTGCCTATCCAGCCCCTTCCAGGAAAGAGCCCCTGAATTGCAGGATTCCACCCACCCACCTCCTCTGACATGCAAAATTAGACCTGGCCGCTCCCAGAGAAAGCTCTTTGGCTCCCAGCATTCCTCCATTTCTCCTTCTCTGAAAACAGCTCCCAACAGGATGGGGTTCAGTATCTTCCGGCCCTGATCCACTCCCTGGAAGGGTGCCCACGCGCGCTTTCCATGCTCATAGCTGCTAACAGAAATCAATAGCAATCTCTGTGAGTCATCAAGAGCCTACTGGGTGCCAGGCTCTCTCCCTACATCATGGCCAGTTTCCCTGGTAAGACTGATATTTCCGTCCTCGTTTGTAAAATGAGGAGTCTGAGGCTCATTGGGGTGAAGGAACCTGCCCAAGGTGACACAGCTGGGGAGCAGCTAAGCCAGGATCTGGCCCACCATGCATCCCAGCGCCGGGCACAGGGCTACCCAACCCGTGCTCGATAACAATGACTTTTTGAGTGGACTCCAGCCCACCCTTGGGGTCTGACCACAAAACTTCCTCCTGCTTCTGTGCTTCAGGGTCATGAACACAGGCCAAGCTGAAAGGCACGAAAGGTTTTGCTCCCCTGGCCCCAGACCCTGCTGCTAAGCGGTAGGTTTCCAACGTCCGTCCCTCGTGCCCGCTCTCTCTGTTCCAGCCTCGCCCTCCCACAACTGGCCCAGCTCAAGCTGAGACAGGGCCCCAGAAACCCTCTATTCCCCATTCCACCTTAGGTCTACTTCTTCCTTCAGCAGCCCAGGGCCTGGAGAAAGGAAGAAGTAGGAGGTAGGGACCAGTAGGGTGGGTGGGTGCGGCTGGGTGCGGCTGGGTGCAGCTTGGCCAGAAGAACAGAGAAAACTACTTCTCAGAGAGCTAGAAGGCTTGGCATTCTTACTGCTTTAGGCCCAGACACATTCCTCCTCACCCTGCGCAGCCTAGAAAAACAGGTCACTTGTGTTCAATTCAATAGCTAGGTACCCAGTGCCCACCGCTTAGTCCGGGCTGGCTAACGATGGGACAAACGACCCCTCATCTTGGTGGCTTAACACGATAAAGTGTGTTCGGAGTTTGTTTTGTGTTCTGTTCTGTCTTTCGGCACGTTGCCTGGGAAGTACTTTTAAAAACTCCAGCAAACAATTTAAAAGTAGGGTGGGGCAGGTGAATGAAAGAAGAGAAGAAAAATGTTGATGATTTTTGAGGCTGAATGATGGGTGGCGAAAGTGGGCTGTTGTACTATGCTCTCTACTTCTTTGGTATATTTGAAATACTTATGCATGTCTATTTCTCACTCATATAGAGTCTCATGTTCATGCTCGTGGCCCCTGGCTCTCCAGGGTGGCTTCACTGCCATGGTTGCTCCAGGACACAGGCTGTTCCATCTTGTGGCTCCTGTGCCATCTTGTGGTCTGAAGATCATTCTGGAGGCATCCAAACAGCAGGCTGGGAGAAGAAAAAAAAGATGGCATGGCCGCTACTTAGCACCTCGTCCTGAAGCGCCGTGCCTCCCTTCTGCTCTCATGGCATTGGTGGGAGCTGGTCACATGACCAGCAAGGGATGCTGGGAGATATAGTTCCAGGTACTTCCCAGCACCGCACCGCATACTGTAAGGGGTACTGGTTGGTCAGCTGATCATCTCAGCTACACCCACTGTGTGTTGGGTGTGGGCATGTCAATGGTGATGTCCAAGGAGGTGGCTGGTCTCCCTTGAGGAGATAAAAAAAGGGATCTGTAAGAGGTTTGTAAAGATGAACTTGTGAGTTTTGCTGCAAGGCTTCCCGAGCCAGTCCCATGACGTATCTATAAAATTATCTTGGTTCATGGAACGAGGGAAGGTGTTGGGAAAGACCGCACACAGTCACCAGAGCTCTGTGGGCATCTGTCCTTCAACACGCTGGTGCCCCCATCGTGATATTCCCCTTCCATATCAAATGTGGCAAAGGAATCTTTTTGCCAAATGTTACCATTGAGAGAGAATGGGCAAATCTACAAGGGATTTCTGAATTATTTCCTGCAATTGCACATGAATCTATTATTATTTCAATAAAAATATCAATAAAACGGGGCAGTGGCAAAGGAGAGACACTAGAGGACCCTAAGGCACTGGAAGATGGCCCAGGATGGACCCAGGGCCCCTATCTCCAGTCTCTGCCCCTCTCCCAGTCCCCCCAAGTGGTTGCTCCAAAGTCCCAATCTGCCTGGCTCCTCTGTTGTCCTGCTTAACTCTCTGAGGCCTGTAGGATTCATCCAGTCTCGATCACAATATATCAGGGTCCAACCCCTTCCCAAACCATTTCTCTGTCTTCATCCTCTTCTCTCCTCCCCTCCCCCCACACACACCTCAATCACTCTGAGCCCTTAGTTGTTTTCCAAACTCACTGTGCTCCCTTGGCTCTTATCCTATGCTATCCCTTTGAGCCCCACCTCACACATGGTAAACTCATACACGTTTTCCAAGACCTCTGCCCCTTTGTGTACATCCTAAACTCAGAATTCAATTGTGCACATTAGTTTGTGGGTCTTTCTCCCTCGCTGGACTGTAATCTCCTTGGATGCCAATACCATGGATAGTTCACTTTGATGCCCCTAGTTCCCAGTATAAGGCCTGGCAAGGACTAGTTCTCCCTAAAGTGTTAATGGTTGGCTAAATGGAGAAACAATGAATAAAAGAAGAGAAGGAGGAAGATAACACTATGACCTCTGCTTGTCCACTGAGATGGTTGTCAAGTTTAAAGTGTTTTTGAAATGGGCCTAGGGATCACTCTCATGCTGATGACTATTCTCCCTGACTCCCCCCCCGCCCATCCCTCCACCTACCCCCTGCTTCATTTAGTCAACCCAAAAGAACCTTCTAGGTCCTGGCCAGGCATCATACTATAGGGGAAGACAAGGATACTTGCAATTAGAGAGACATGGGTCAGAGTCTGAGTGTCAACTTCTAGCTATGTGTTCTTGGACAGATTAGCTCAATTCTCTGAGGCTTAGTTTCTTCTGTAAAATCACCTCTCCCCCCAGGGTTGATAGGATTACAAAAAGACTATGTAAGAATGCCTGGTGTAGCTCAATGAATGTTTGTTTCCATCCCATAAAGCCCTCCCTCAGATGGAACCTTCTTTCCCTTTGGATTTTTTTTAAAGACTTGTATTTTTTTAGAGCAGTTTTAGGTTTACAATAAAATTGAGAGGGAAATACAGACATTTCCCCTAGATGCATAGCCTCCCCCGTTATTAACGTCATTCACCAGAATGACATTTCTACCAGGAATGAGCCTACACTGGCACATCATTGTCATCCTAAATCCATAGTTGACCTTAGTGGAATTGTACATCCTGTGGGCTTGAACAAATGTAACGTACCCATCATTATAATATTCTACAGAATACTCTCACTGCCCTTAAAATCCTCTGCCCTCTGCCTATTCACTTGTCCTCACCTGGGCCCACTCCTGTCAACCAGTGATCTTTTTACTGTCTCTGGTGTTCTGCCTTTTCCAGAATGCCATGTGGTTAGACTCTTACAGTCTGTAGACTTCTCAGACTGGTTTCGTTGACTTAGTAACATGTATTTAAGTTTCTTCTATGTCTTTTTGCAGTTTGATAACTCATTTCTTTTTAGTGCCGAATAATATTTCACTGTTGGGATGTACCACCATTCATTTATCCATTCACTTACTGATGAAGAACATTCTGAGCCCTTCTGGGTTTGGGCAATTATGAATAAAGCCACTATAAACATCCACGTTCAGATTTTTGGGCAGACATATATCTTCCATTCTTTGGGTAAATTCCAAGGAGCTCCATTGGTGGATGGGATGGTAAGAGTAAGTGTAGTTTTGAAAGAAACTGCGAAACTGTCTTTCAAAGTGGCTGTACCATTTTGCATTCCCACCAGCAATGACTGAGTTCCCCTTTGATGCTTTAGCGAATGAATGCTGAGCACCACATTGTTCACGGATGTTAGCCCATGTTCCTGGGGTAGATTGCTAAATCCTGGAAAGCGACCGAAGCACTCCATTCAGCAAAAAGCACACAGAGGGAGCTCCAGTGGGAGGTAGAGCTATTATTAGGATCATTTCCCCCTTTCCTGAGGAATGCCCCAAAGGTTCAGGGTAAAGAGACAACCAGCTACCACTTTGGAGCACCCCCTGTATCCTTTGCATTTTACATATTTTTTCTTTTTTCTTTCTTTTTTTCTTTTTACCTAGGCTTCATACCCAGTCCAGGGCTTGAACTCACAACCCTGAGATCAAGACCCGAACTGAGATCAGGAGTCAGAGGCTTAACTGACTGAGCCACCCAGGCACCCCTATTTTACATATATTTTCTAATTTAATCCGAACTAGAACTTTTAAAAGGAAATGTCCTCATTATCGCTATTTTAATATTTTTTAATATTTCAAAAATTATTATTTATATACAAATAATATAATACATATAATATATATTATTATATATATATTATTATATTATATATATATATATAATAATTATTTATTTTTTAAATAAATGAGATGTCTTATTCCATTTCTATTCCTAAACCCCCCCTCCCTTAAAGAAGCATTTGTAATAGTGTCTGGTGTATCTCTCCAGAGTTTATTTCTGTAAATACAAGAACATATTCTTAAGTCTCCCTTTTCTTGTACAAAAAACATGTATCTCATACTGTCCTACACTTTGTTCTTTTTACCCTACAATTTACCTTGAAGATTTTTCTATACGACACACAGAGAATTTCCTGACTTTGTTCTATTGGATGGGGGTATCATAATGTATCTAACCAGTCCCCTGTCAAGAGAATTTCAGGTCGTGGAAATCAAAGCCCAGAGTGGGAAGGTATTTCCCCAAGGTCACACAGCCAGGAAGTAAAAGCAAGGGTATGAGAAAAAAAGCAAGGGTTGTTCCCCAACCTAGAGAAGCTTCACTACATCTCCCTGGAAAACAGAAAGTAGAGAAGAGTTGTAAACTGTCTTGTAAACTGTCCCCATTTACTGAGCAATTTCCCTGGCTCAGGAAGCTGGCTCCAGGCAGCCAGAAACATCTGAAGGAGGATTAAAAACCCTGGATCCCGGCATCACCTCAGTGGTCAGAAATGTTGGTCCTGGAGAGGCTGCCTGGGCCCCAGTTCTGGCCCTGCCATTGAGCAGGTATATGAGCTTGACCATAAGACTTAACTTCTCTGAGCCTCAGCTTCCCTATCTGTAAAACGGGGATAATAGTCATATTAGTCAAGGTTCTCCAGAAGAATAGAACCAATAGGAGACATATATATATCAGAAAGAGAGAGAGAGATCTATATACGCCAGAATCCATAAGGCAGGCCAACAATAGGCTGGAAACTTGGGCAGGATTCCTATACTACAGTCAAGGCAAATTCCTACTTTTCTTTGAGAAATCTGTTTGTTTTTTAATGTTGATTTATTTTCGAGAGAGACAGAGACAGAATGCGAGTGGTTAGGGGCAGAGAGAGAGGGAGACACGGAATCCGAAGCAGGCTCCAGGCTCTGAGCTGTCAGCACAGAGCCCGACGCGGGGCTCGAACCCACAAGCTGTGAGATCATGACCTGAGCGGAAGTTGGATGCTCAAGCGACTGAGCCACTCAGGCGCCCCGGGAAATCTCAGTTTTTGCCTTTAAGGCCTTCAATTGATTGGCTGGGGCCCACCCATTTAGGGAGGGTAATCTCTTTTCCTTAAAGGCAATTGGTTATAGGTGATAACCATCACAGCACTATCTAGTTCATGCTTGCCTAACAACGGGGCACCCCAGTCTAGCCGAGTGGATCCATGAAAGTAATCACCCCAACATTGGATGAAAGCCCGCATGAGAGAAAACTGCGAGAAAACTTGATGCGTAAATGCCAGATAAGGGTTAGCTGTGGGTATTGTGAGCTGAGTGGCTGCAGGTGTTAGAAGATGCATCTGAACCCTTGGTGTGGGGCCACCTGGGCCAGGCCCTGGGGACATAAAGAGGATGAGGCACTCTTAAGGAGCTCGAAGACCAGGGCCTGTGGAGACAGAAATGCAGACAATGACAGGACTGCAAAAATGCCTCTGCCAGATGGAACACAGAAGGCTGTGGAAGCCCAGGGGCGAGGAAGGGAAGGCTTCCTGGAGAAGGTGACAAAAGTAATTCATCTTAAAGGTTAAAGCAAAATTAGCCAAGTGAGAAAAGAAGAGCAGGCAACAGGGCAAAGGAACATTCCAGGCAAAGTATCAGTCAGCACAAAGGCCCAGAGCGGGGAGCTGGGTGGCTCAGTTGGTTAACTGACTTCAGCTCAGGTCATGATCTCTCCATTTGTGAGTTCGAGCCCCACGTCAGTCTCTGCACTGACATCTCAGAGCCTGGAGCTTCGGATTCAGTGTGTCTCTCTCTCTCTCTCTCTCCCTCCCCCACTGTGCTCTATCAAAAGTAAATAAATAAGTATTAAAAAAAAACAACAACAACAAACAAAGGCACAGAGGTGTGAGAGAGGCAGGAACCAGTACTGGGCAGGGGCCCCAGTGCTGGGTGGGAGAGGGAGCCGGACCCATCACAAGGGGCGTGGTGGGCCTTCCTCCCATCAGGATGACTTGGGTGAGCACCCGCTATGTGCCAGGCACTGTGCATGCATTACTGATGTGTACCCTCCCAGCTCTCAGAGGAGGCAGGTGCTATTACCGGGTTAGGTAATTTTCAGTCACACAGCGGAAGTGGTTGGCTGAGCCGCGAGTCCAGACAGCTGGCTCCAGAGCCCACAAGGGGGTGACATAGCCACAGGGAGACCCGAAAGGGCTGCTGGGATGGCTAGGGGGAGGGGGCAGGTTGGGTTTGTTACATCGGAGGTGATGTGGAGAGTCAAGTGGAGATCAGGGGCACATAGCCACAGGGGGGCTGAAGACAGGACCTTGCACCCACCCTCAGCAGTGTTCATGGGGCACATGCCAGACTGTGTGTTCTGCAAGAGGCATCCCTTTAAATCCACGCAGGCATCATTCATTCATTCCGTCAGCCCCAGGATCTGCCTCTGGTTCCCGTGTGTGTCCCCCACTTCCTGCTGCAATGGCTCTAAAGCTCCCTTGGCCATGAGCCCTGCACCCAAAACCCCGATTCCTGTTTTTATCTGCCATTCACTCTAGATTCTCTGCCCTCCAGCCCTTCCTCCCCCCCCCCCCCAACCCGCTTTCCCTAGAGGCTTCCTAAGCCCCAAAGGCCACAGAGGATGAATGACATCATCTGTGTTCTGGACCTTGCGGGGCCCAATTATCAGGCTATAAGTGGAAACGCCCTACATTTTCCCACAGGAAAGGCCTCCCTCACTCCTGACCCTGCAATGCTTCTGGGGATCTTGGCAGAGTCCTCCTGCTCCTGCCTGCAGTAAACTGAGCCCCCTCCACATGGACGTGCCATTCAGGCATCTTTTTATCCACCATAGACCCTCTCAGCTTCTTCCAACGTGGGTACACAGTGGCTTTCCGCAGAAGGGAGGCAACACCATGAAATCATTAAAACCAGCAGTCTGGGAACCCGATCGACCTAAATTCATGTCTAACTCCTCCCCTTTCCACCTGTGTGGACTTGGACAAGGAGCTTCCCAGCTCTGGGATTCTATTGTCTCACTTTGAATTGGGAATCATACAAGACATCATCTCATTAAATCTCTTGAACAGTCTTCTGAGGCATAAGCAATGTCCCCACGTCACAGATGAGTAGCCAGGCCTAGGGAAAGTTAGACGTTTGCTCAAGGCCACTGGTTAGTAAACAGTGGAGCCAGGGCCTGGATTAGAACCCCTGTGGTCAGGGTTGCCCTGACCTGCCAAAGAGCAACCCGGAGAGGTGGGGAAGGCTTCCCACAACTAGACTTGCTGAACTTGGGGCTTGGGTGAAGTGAGGCAAGGTGTCAGGGACGCCGAGCTTCCAGAACTGGCTTGGCCCTCCTTGGCTGTGGGGCGGGCGCAAGTTAATTTCTCAGGACTCAGCTTTCCCAGCTGTAAATGGGGCTGGCAGGCCGCACCACAGAGCTATCATAAGGATCACAGAGTGAAGAGTTCACACCTCCACCATTCCTGCGTCGCAGAGCTGGTTTTTAACACACTCACATCCCCCTGCACTATTCACGAATAGGTTTTTTTTTTCCTTTAAATGGATTGCAATATACTATCCAAATGTATTTTTTGGAAATTTATTGAAACCAATTTCATATCACACCTGAAAAAGAAAACGGGGCACATCTGCCATAAATAGAAGGTATTTAGACGGTGAAGCCAAGGCAAGGCTCTGCACCTGCAAACGGTGTCAGCGTGTTAGAGATGCACCTCCACCAGTCTGCCTGCCTCCAGTGCACTTCCTGCTCCTTCCTGACGCAGGGCCGGGTTCTGTAAGGCCAGGTCGGGGACCTCAGGGCATCTTGTCACCTTCTTTCAAGCCCACAAGGGATGTCCTGGGTTGGCGCACAGTAGGTGCTCAGAAACCTGAGCTCCTCTCTCTGGCCTCACTCTCCCAGGAACAGACATCTCACGGGAAGAAACTGGCCTTCTCCCTTCAAAACACAAAGGGGCCGCAGCAGCAGCCTCCAGCCAAACTCCTACTCCCTCACCACCACCACTTACTGCCTCAAAAGAGCACTGAGGTTTGCTGCTGACCGTGACTAAACACGGCATGTGGTGTGGCAGGCCACGGCATGTCGTCCCTGGCAATTGTATTGAGCCTTACGACACGGGAGCTGTGAGTACCAAGAATCTGCTGTGCTCTAAGACCTCTATGGCTCCTTATTGCCCAAAAGAATATGTCTTCCTCAGCCTTCCAACAGCATTCTCCTCATTCTCAGGTACATTCTCTGCCACTTTCCCTGGAATCTGAATCCTCTTTTGGCTGTACTCTAGGCTGAATATCCTTGGGCAAGGCATTCAAAGTCCCTGAGACCCAGAGCCCCAGGAAAGCAAGAATCTCCATTTCATTGGCTTGTCATTGGGCCCCTGACCACAGAATATCCTCAGGCAGTGCTGTTCCTGACTCCCAATGGGTTCCTAAGACAGCTGCGCTCCTTCAGCAATCTTACATGCGTGTTTTCATTCTGTTATTAGTCTCCCCTCCCTGTGGTCAGCTGTCAATTCAGGGTCACCTCCTCCAGGAAGCCTTCCCTGACTTCACACCAGCTCAGGCCCCTGTTACTGCCCTGGCAGAAACAAGTGCCTCCTCAGAGCACTTCTCTGATTATTTGAGCTCTAGTCCCACGCCTAGGCCACACATGGCCAGGAGCTATGTCCCTCTGTTGTCCCTGTGGCCCCAGCACTTCACACAGAGCCTGGCACCAGGCAGGAGCTCAGGAAACGATGCTGCTATTAGAATATTAGCACCCACCAACCTGGGGGGTGAGGAGCTGGTGCATTCTCCCCTCCATTCCTTGCTTCTGCTGATGCCCCTACAGGGCATGTCCTTCTGTTTCCTCTCCCCTAAGATACCCACCCCCATCCGGCACCATTTACAAGGCCGTTTTTCTCTTCGGATCCTCACAGCCACCTTGTGAGGCAGGCAGCACAGATGATCACATTTTAGCTACAGAAACTAGGAGGCCCAAGGAGGGAACATGACTTGTCTGAGCTCCCACAGCAGAGAAATGGCTAGATCTTGAGGCAACTGTGGTCTTCAGGCTTCTAGTTTGAAACTCAGCCTGGGTTTAGGGGATCCTCTGTCTGTCAGTCTTCTTCCATCCCCACTCTAGGATTCTAGTTCGTCTTGGGCTCAACTCATTGCACCGACTGCTTAACTGCACTTTACCTCATTGCAACCCCCGGTGCCATCATTCCCATTTTAAAGATAAGAGAAGGACCCACAGGACAGAGCAGGCTGCCCAGACCACATAGCTACTGAGGCACAGAGCCTGGATTCAGATCCATGTGGAGGGAGCTGTGGTATGTTCTTCCTGCCTTTACTTTGCTCCTCCTGGAACCAGCAGCCTGGTTTCCTGTGGGGGCATCACCCCCATGCATACAGTCCAGTGGGGCTATCGATCACATGCCTCACCCTCCCCTGACCCAGCCAGGCCACTCACACCCGAATCTCTAGCAAGCAGAGGGACACTACACGTGAGTGCTGTGGCTGACTCGTTCCTGGAAGAGTGCCCATTGAGTCCCGCCGCCTGGATCCCCAGAGCCCCTGCCCTTTCTGAAGCCTCTGGCTCCTGGATGAGGTCTGGGAGCCAGACAGTATTCTTCCGGTGTATTTCTTTGTGCCGAAGTTGGACAGTCTGTTTCTGTTGCTTTCAACCAGATGGACAGACTGCTGCTCCCAAGCGGATGATAAGATCCTGGAAGCCAGAACTTTGTCTCACACTCCTTTCATCGTCTCCTTGTGCCAGGCGCGGAGCGGGGCTCCACGTACACGTTTGAGAAATTGAGCAACACTGGAGCTCCCGGAGGGCACGACCCTCAGCCATTCTTGGTGTCGTCTTTATGGGGTCTTGTCAATTTCCACATTTTCTACATTAAACCTACCTTGCTTGGTTTTTTCCTAAATAAGTGAGCTAAAGAGCCCTGAAAAAAAAAATATGAAGTGACTGCTGATTCCCAAATCCTCTGTTCCCCTGGAATGTGCAGAATGTGTGGGGTTCCATAGGCAAGTCTCCCACTTTGGGTCCCTCAACGGCCCACTCTCTGGAGCCCCCAAAACAGATGGAGGTCCCTGTTTAGAAACCTGAGACTGGCTTAAGCCAAGGAGAATCTCCCTTAATCTCTTTCCCAAAATTACAGTATATTCACTGGAAAATGAAAAGGTAATGTTCCTGGATTTTAAAAAGATATTTGTCCTAAGTACAGAAGTAATTTGTTTTCTTGTCTATATTTTACTTTAACTTCTTTTTAATTGTATGATTTTAATTGTACCTATGTATTACCTGCAAAGTTAAAAAAAGGTTAGTTTTGTTGTTTTTTTTTTATTTTTTTTTAACGTTTATTTATTTTTGAGACAGAGAGAGACAGAGCATGAACGGCGGAGGGTCAGAGAGAAGGAGACACAGCATCCGAAACAGGCTCCAGGCTCTGAGCCGTCAGCACAGAGCCTGACGCGGGGCTCGAACTCACTGACTGCGAGATCATGACCTGAGCTGAAGTCGGCCGCTCAACCGACTGAGCCACCCAGGTGCCCCAAAAAAGGTTAGTTTTTAATGCAAACTGAAAAAAAAATCATTTTTAGTCATAGAAATTTTGAGTGATAAAGAAGAAAATTAAAATCACCTGTTTTCCCACCATTCAGAGATAATATTAGAGTTAAAATAGAGTTCTTTCCAGTCTTTTTTCTATGCCGAATGATGTTGCTTTCAGGCTGTCTTGTTTGTTTGTTTTTTCCTCCTTCGTGGTTTCTCTTTTGTTCTTTTTTTTTAAAGTTTATTTATTTAGAGAGTAAGAGAGAGAGAGAGAGAGAGAGCAGAAAACAGGCAGAGAGAGAGGGAGATAGAGAGAGAGACAGACAGAGAGAGAGAATCCCAAGCAGGTTCATCACCGTCAGCACAGAGCCTGATGCAGGGCTCGATCTCACAAACCGTGAGATCATAACCTGAGCCAAAATCAAGAGATTTACACTCAACGAACTGAGCCACCCAGGAACCCTAGTTTCTCTTCATTCTTAAGGTCACCATTTTAAATCATTTTAAAAGTATGTATTAGCTACACATTTATGATTATTAAATGTCACAATATTGTGCAAGTATTATTTATCAGTATACATATGCACATATTTACATATATACCCACTTATGTGTATATAGTTATATGTTCGTATATCTAGATATTTGCTACATACTTTCAAACACATATAAACACTCATATATTTATTTGGTTTGTTCTCACAATCAAGAGATATTTTTACATGGATATGAAAAGAATATTATGAGTCGTACAAATCTGAAACCTTAAATAGAAATGTCAGGAACTTACAGGCCCCTGGTAATGTATGAATCATAAGGAGGTGGATTAATGTTTTTAGGCCAAGAAGTTGATCAAAGGAGTTGACCATGTCTTTAACTTCATTTTCTTAATTCCATTACATAAATGATTGAAGGCTACATTTTTCAATCTTCTTTGTAAAAGGAAGTAATATGTTAATCTCTTTCTGGCTGTCCTATGGTATTGAAATATACATCCTCCTAACTTGTTGTATTTGCTGACTCTGCCCTATGATTGACCATTTTCTTGTGTGTTTGTAGTTTTTTTGTTTTTTGGGGTTTTTGTTGTTGTTGTTGTTGTTTTTTATGGTAACCTACCTCATCTTTCCCAAGGGCTGTGATTTCTATGGGGATCCCATGAGCCCTGACTTGGAGAAATGTCTCCAAAAACCAGCTTTACATTTGATCTTTCTGATGCACCTGAGTTTTTGCCAAGCATGACCGGTTTTTACAATGTTTTCTTGGTCTGGGTCTGGGTCTCCTGTATCAGTTGGACAGTGTAAATTCATCTCCACTCACTCATATGGCACAGGCTTGAGATTCAAATTTTCAAGAAGGTACTTTTTCATTTCCACCCGGAATCTGAATTTGAGACCGTGTTTTGGGTGAAGATTTCCCTCCCCCCACCTTTCATGGAAGGCTATGGCAGTCGGGATAGGCAAAGTTATTTCATGGTAATAAGCCCCAATTTTCAGCAGCTTAACACAGCAAAGGTTTATTTCTTATACTCTATGTCCATCAGGGATCGGTTGAGAATTCTGTTCCATGCATCTTCACTCAGGGACCCAGGCTGATGGAGCAGCCATTCTCTTGAACATTCCCTGTCTGGACAATGAGCACACACATTTAAATATTCTGGAAATATTTGGCCAACAACAGGAGCAGCTATTCCACAGGAAATGCCTTGCTGAGATCCCTGCTCCATTTAAGTATCCCAGTTCTTCCTGTCTACCACATGCATGCCAAGGCCATGTCTCCTGTCCCAATGGGGATTTCTCTTTACTTATTTGAAGTTCAGCTAAGTGTTTTCAATACTTTTGTTTTATTTTACCCGGAACTTCTAGACGTCTCTTTGGTTGCGGTGAGGAAGAAGAAGTGTCAGCTCAGTTTGCCATGTGGTGAGGAAGGAGAAGTGTCAGCTCAGTTTGCCAGGTTGCCAAAATCAGAAAAATGTATATTGTGTCTTTTACACTGGGAACACGTGGTTTTGTAACCCTTTTTCTTTTAACTATGGGTTATAATTATTTTCCTGTACCTTGTAGATTCTTCCGAAGCATAACTTAATTGCTACACAGTAGTGTGTGAATGAATGTACCACTCATTTAACCGATCCCCTCTTGTTGGACACCTAGATTGTTTCCAGTTTCTCCCTATTGACATTAGGGAGGCAACATCCTTATATTCAGGAGTGGCTTGCAAATATCTAACAACTGGGATGGTCTGGGTTTGGACACCGACCAGCTGGAACAGGCAGTGGTCATAAACGGCTGGTTTGTCTGAACCATGTGTCCCCACCATGTATACATTTATCTTTGCACACATCCTGTGATTGCCCCTGGATACGTTTCAAGAAGTGGGATTTCTGGGTGGCCCAAAGGATAAGCCAACATTTAGAGACTTTTGCACCTGCTTCTACAAGGCTCTGGCCTCATTCCCACTCTGAGAGAATCCCAGCTTTCCATTGGCACTGCTGTTCACTTAGTAACGGGTCAAGATAGGCGCTGGGATGGCATTTCTCACCAGAAATTCCCTGGTCACGGGGTTTGTAGTTTGCTGTCAGAGGGTGATCATGCTAATGACTCATGGAGTGTCCAGGGTCCCTGGAGGAGGCCTAGGCAGGGAAGTTAGAGACGTGAGTAAGTGTACCTCTGTCCCCACAGGGAGGGGTGGCAGGGCTTGTGGCCTGGAGGGGTTCCCAGCAGCAGAAGAGTCAGGATCTTCAAAGACCTGCCCTGGGTTAAGTGCATCATGTCTGAAGCCTGGGTTCCAATCAGCTCCGCTTCCAGCTGTGTGACCTGGAGTAAGTCCGTCCTCACTGAGCCTCAGTTTCCTCATCTGTAACACAGGGACACCTCCTCCCAAGGTTGCCTTGAAGCGTACGTTCCACAAGATAATGTGCGCATCTTTCAGGCACCGGGCAGCCGCGCTTCAAGGAAGGTAAGGATGAGGCGGTGGGAGGAGCTCTTCCTGTGTGAGGACACGCTGGGCGCTCCTAATTCTCTTCTGCAGGCTGAGTGTTCCCCGTCCCTTTGTGGTGCTTCCAAAGGGAAGGAGGTCAGGAAACCTGGACTGACCTGACCCAGAAGGAGAAGAAACCAGATGTGCACAGCAGGAATTTGCCCACTTGGCCACAGCACCTCATGTTCCTCCATAAGGATCTCTCCCTACCGTGACCTCTGAGGTCCTCCGTGTTCTGGCCCCTGTTCCCCCTCTGCCCCCATCTCCTACCACCCTTCCCTCGCTACACCACACCAGCCTTCTTGCAGTGTGTTGAACACATCCAGTTCCCAGCCCCAGGGCCTTTGCACCTGCTGTTCTCCCTACCTGACATGCTTTTCTGGATCTTTTCAGAGTTCATTTCCTTGCTTTTTTCAGGCCTCAGCTTCAGTGTCACTTCCTCAGAAAGGCCTTCCCTGGTCACTCCACCTGAAATGGCAGGCTGTCCCTGTACACCATCCTGTCCCTTGTTCTCCCTATTCCCTCACCTGCTTGTTTTTTTTCGTAGCACGTACCTTACTTAAAATTATTTCATACGCTCCTTTATTGCTTGCTTATCGCATGTCACCTCAATAAAACACAAGCCCCACGGGTAGAGATTTTGCTTTGTTCACTGCTGTACCCCCAGCATCCAGCACAGTGCCTGGCACACAGCAGATACTGAAGAAAAACCACTGATCCCCTTTTCATTGAAGCAGGTCCCTTTCTTTCGCTCCCAGGTGGGTCGCTTCACGGCAGTGTGACCTTGGGCAAGTCACTTCATCTCTCTGCCCCCCACTTGCTCAGCCACACAGTGGGGTTAAGCACCCCTGATACGTAGCACAGCGGGATCGCCACAACACGGCAGTTGTTTAAGACCTGCTGGTGCTCGTCCCCCTCCCAGGGCACATCCTCTAGGGAGCTGTGACACGCGTCACCCCAGAAAGCTTCAGCTTTGCTTATTCAAGGCTGCGGCGGGGTGAAGCGTCTCCCACCTTTTACTCCATCGCCCCACCCCGCTTCCCAGCTGGGCTCTGTGCATGGGTTCCTTCAGGCCCCATGAATAATTGATGATGCGTGGGCCCCTCTCGGCGCTCCTCATAATCACTGGGGGAGAAAGAAGTCTTTCTCTGTCTTGTTTAGATCCCCAGACTTGGCCTCCCTCTCTGTGGATGAGTCACCCAATCTTAATCCTACAGCTCATCTTGGCAGGTGGCTGGAGGCCTCCCCTCGGAGCCCCAGAGGCAGGGCTGGGGAAAAGAGCCTCCCTGGAGTGTGGGCGGTCAGTGGGCAGGACTGGTGCACCCAAGCTGGTCTAGATCATTCTAGAAGCAATCTCAGCTCACCTGCAAATGATAGGCAGAACACCTATTCCTCCCACCGTATCTTTAGACCCAACCTTAATATTAAGTCTAGAGCTACCCTGAGGACAAGCATGTGCCCAGGGGTGGACCAGCTATGCCCCACTGGGAGCCATGCACACTTGTTGGGCCCTGGCCACGGGCAGGCATTATGCTGGACATGTCATGAGTCGTATCTCATTCATCCCTCTGGAGAGTAGGGGTGGTTGAACTCATGACACAGCCGAGGAGACAACAGGGAAGTAAAGTAACTTACCCAAGGTCACACAGACTAGCAAGTGACAGGTATGTCTGGCCCTGTGTCCATGTTCTCTCTATGATGCCAGAGAAACCACGCCAAGAATTTAGGGAGAGCTTCTGGAAGTAACCAGAAGTCTATCAAACCAGGGCCTAGAGACACATGAGACTAGAGAGGGCCCGGCCTGTTCCAGGCACCCTCCCTCCCCTAACCCACCAGGACAATGAAAAGACAGCCCAGGGTGATCCCCCATAGCATACCCCTTACTCACCTCCACTTAGGAGCATTTATTCACGACCCCGAAACCCAGGGATGTGACCTTTGGTGCAATGAATCACACCCCTGACTGAGCACTCCCCTGGGAGTCAAAACTCCTAAATTCTATCATCAGCTCTGTCACAGAACTTCTGTGTGATCGGGCAGGTCATGACTTTCCCGTTGCCTCGTTCATGAAATAATAGATCCTGTGGTTCCCCGTTGGGAAATTCAGGTTCTAGAAGCCACGGGGAGATCTTTAAAGCACTGTGGTTTTGCACCTCTTCTTTCGAGACAGGCGGCCCAGCTCCTAAGTGTGGGGACACAGACACCTCCATCCTTGCCTACATTCTACCGAAATGCCCTCCATCTTCCAACCTTGCCAGCCCAGAGCCAAGGCTCAATGTTCCTGTTGCCTCAAGAGCACGAAGGTTTTGCCACCCAGCATCCTTCCCAACCCTCGGTCCATGGGGCAGTCAGAGAAGCTGACTGACCCCACCCCGGGGGTTGACCTGTGACGGACCTGTCCACTTCAAGTGTCCACAGACCTGACTTGTTCAGGGAGGGCCTGGAACCCAAGATGACCTGTGGGAATGAATTTCAAGGTTTTCCAGAAAATGCTGGAAAACGCTTGTCCCTCTCCGTGTGACGTGAATGAAGCTGTGTCTCTGGGCCCTGCTGGCAGCCACCGTGGGACCACAGATGGAAGGGCTGCCTGAGAACAGAGGCCTCACGGAAGAAGCCGACCCCCACAATCCATGGAGAGAAACCAAGAAGTCTTGGATGGAGCTACCCTGGGGCTGTTCCGTTACGCCAGCCTCTCTTCTGTCACTCGCATCCAAAGAATCCTACCTGGTACTGGCCCAGCTGGTACCCAGCCGCCGATCAATAAACGTTTACCAAACTGAGGTTTATTTCAGAGCTCAGCACCACGGTCCTATGCACAGTGGTGCCCTTAGGGTCAGTAAATATAACCTGAGGCTGGCGGAGAACACAGCATGTGCCGGGGACAGAATGTGGTCGCCCAGGTAGGGAACGTGAAGCCCCAAGAAGAGCCTTGCCCCCAAATGCAGAGTTGGAAAGTGGCCCAGCCAGGACCCAGCCCCAGATGATCTCGGTATTAATTCCACAGAAGTAAGGGAAGTGGGTTGTCCTATTGCTGGTCAAGGGCCCACTTCCTACAGAAAAAAGGTCTCTCTTTCCCTCCCGGAGTCTCTGCTCCAGAGCGACCTCCAGATCAGCTTGTTTGACATAGTCCAGACATCGGATGCCTTCTCTCGCAGCCTGCCAGTGGGCACAACCTGAGCCCCCAGCACAGGCCTGCCCACCAAGCGCCCTCAGGGGCCTGCCTGCACCCCCACACCCAAACTGCTGCTTCCCTCAAAGCCCCTCTGAGGAGCCCCAGCCCTTCTCTCTCCCTTCCCACTTTTCCACAGATCCCACTCCACTATTAAAGTTTTCACCGGGAGGCCTTGGGCAAGCTCAGACCTCCAGAGCTGTCCCTCCCACCGGCGTGGCTCTGACGGGCCACTCCCCAGTCTAGACCCCCACAGGCCTCCCTCTCAAGGCACCGTTAGGAACAGATGCTGAGCTGGGACATTGGAGGTGGCTCCCGAGTGCCCTGGCACGGCACAGCACCTGAGTTTGAAGTAAAGGGGCCCTTGTGAACACCTACTGTATACCAGGCAGTGGGGAAAGTAGGAACAGGACAGAAGCAGTGTCGTCTCCTGGTGTCAGTCTAGTGACATCAGACAATAGCTACCTAACGTCTACAGCCTGCTCCAGTCACGCTTGAGAACCATCCACCCACCAGCACCCACACAACAACAAGGCGAGATATAATTTCACGAGCACAAATAAGTCGATGGAAATGCAGAGAGCCTGGGGCGCCTGGGTGGCTCCGTCGGTTAAGCGTCCGACTTCAGCTCAGGTCACCATCTCACAGTTCATGGGTTCGAGCCCCGTGCCGGGCTCTGTGCTGACAGCTCAGAGCCCGGAGCCTGCTTCGGATTCTGTGTCTCCCCCTCTCTCTGCCCCTCCCCTACTCATGCTCCCTCTCTCTCTCTCTCTCTCTCTCTCAAAAATAAATAAACATTAAAAATTTAAAAAAAGAAAAAAAGGAATGCAGAGAGAAAGCTCTGTAGGAATCCATGTCTGACTGCTAACCACGGTCCCCTCAGAGATGGGGGGTCAGTCGTTCAAAGGGACTTGAGCCTCATCTACAGTGCTTGTGCCTAGAGGAGAATGTACTCTTGTTTGGTTTGTGCTCCTAAAAATTAACTTTTAAAAACAAAAATCAAATACCTGGCCATAGTTAAACCATAACTTGCATTTTTCTTAGAGCGTCCAGGGTGCTGACTCTGCCCATCTCAAGACAAAGAGTGCAGGAAACACAGAGCAGGCAGGAGACAGAGACAGGAGCTCCCCCTACCCACACTTCTAACCACCGCATGGGAGTGGTACACCCCCTTCAGCCTTGCCCCCAGGGCTTGGGAATTTCCTGGAAGCCTGAGGCATCTTGAGAAAAAGCATCTTTCCATCTTCTCACGGCCTTTGGACAAGTGTCTTTTAATTAATGTTTTCATCATTTTTCTGTACTTTACTAAATCTAACACATGGTGGAGTGTGGGGGGAATAAAGCTTCAGAGAGGAGAGGTCAGCGTTTCATTAGGTCCAATACCCATCAGAGTGATGTTTTCTGGATAAATCCAAGCCCAGGGCCAAACAAGCCTTTGACAATTTTTTTTTTAAGTTTGTTTATTAGAGAGATACAGAGACAGCACAAGTGAGAGAGGAGGGGCAGACAGAGAGGGACAGAATCCCAAGCAGGCTCCACACTGTCAGCACACAGCCGGACGCAGGACTTGAATTCACAAAACCATGAGATCGTGACCTGAGCCACAATCAAAAGTCAGATGCTTAACTGACTGAGCCACCCAGCCACTCCAAGCCTTTGACAACTTTTTAAAAATTATTTTGCAGGGGTGCTTGGGTGGCTCAGTGGGTTGAGCGTTCTGACCTTGGCTCAGGCCGTGACCTCATGTTTCATGAGTTCGAGCCCCGCGTCAGGCTCTGTGCTGATGGCTCCGAGCCTGGAGCCTGCTTTGGATTCTGTGTCTCCTTCTCTCTCTGCCCCTCCCCCACTTGTGCTCTGTCTCTCAAAAATAATGTTAAAAAATAATAATGAAAAATATTTTGTATTCTGTGTTTTAATTGGACAAGAAATATAGGAATATATTCTCTTAAACATTCAAACAATCTCAATGAAATTAGGTTCCCTCTGCCCCACACTCCGCATCCATTCCCCGTGGAAAGTGGCCATCCTACTCAACTTGACGATTATCCTTCCAGAACTTTCTTGGGAACTTTCAATACATGGATGCATTGAAATAGGTCATCCTGGTTTGGCTTTGTTTCTCCGTGAATAATGCTGTACATACTCTTCTGCAACTTTTTTTTTCTGTTAACAAGTCTTGCTCACATGGATCTGTTTTGTTATTTTTAAATGCCACAAAGGACCATAGTATTGAAGTGCTGTGCATTATTTAACTATTTAATACGGCGCTATTTAAAACAAAACAAAACAAAACAAAACAACTTGTATCAATTTGCAAAGAAAAGAAACTTGCCCCTCTCACCCTGCACCCCCACACCTCTGCACCTCAGTTTCCTCGTTTGTAAAACCCAGACATTAGCTTCGATGACGTCTAAGGGCCGTAGCACAGCTTGTGGTTTTAAACATTTCCTCTGCCCTTGTTGAGAGTCCCCCTGCTATGTTGCTTTCCTCTTCAACCTTGGCTTTCTCCAGGTCTGTTTGTGAGTCAGCCAAGCAGAGTGGGGGCCCTGCCCCGACTGCCTGGCTTCTCAGGCTGGATCCAGCTCCTCCGACAGGGCTGTGACAAGAGGATACACACAGCACACCCGGAGCTCCCGCCACTGCCTTAAAATAGTAGGTTCGTCTCACTCCTGTGCTCTTCTAAAGCAGTCACGCTTGGTTTTGTCTGGAACTGTCTGGAAATGGAGACAATGGGCCCTGCACATTGTCTCCAACTCTCAGAAGCTAGGGGCCTCGTGCCAAGGACAAATCCTTTGCATCAAAGGTCCTTTCTGATTAGTGCAAAGGAGTGGGGGACTCAGGCACAAGAGGGAGCCTCAGATGGGCCTAACTGCATGTTCCACTTCCAGCAGGGGGTAGTCAATCCTTCTCTTGTCTTGGTTGCTCCCCAGAAGGACTGCCCTCCTAAGTACCCGGTTTGGGTTTGTCTCTGCAAAGCTCTGTTCCCCACAAGATAACACCTGACATATTCCAAGTACTTTACATCCATAAGCTCATTGAGTGACAGAAGAATCTTATGAGGTAGGTTCTGCTATTATCCCCATTTAGCAGATGAGGAGACTGAGGCCAGTACCCCAGGTAAGCACAGCTACTTAGTGGCAGAGCCAGACCCAGGCAGCCTGTCCTTCAAACTGGAGACCATATATGCCCCATGACCTCACCCTTTTGGAGGGAATGGGAAGATCTTTACAAATTGAGAGTGGTGGTAACAAAAGGACTTACCTCAGAGGACCATAGGATATGGTGGAAGGGCTATTTATGGAACGAGGAGGCATGGGTCCAATCACAAACTTTTTTCTCACCCCAGGACCTTTGCACATGCTATTTTCTATTCCTGGAATATTCTTCCCATTCTACCCATCCTTCCATCTATCCTTCCTTTGCCTAACTCTTCCCATAACTAACTTTTTATCTTCTATGTGAGGAGTCAGCAAGAATCACTTACTCATTCACTCACTCATTCATTCGTTCACAAAATATGTATCACATGCCTACTGTGTGTCAGGCACTGTGTTATCAACAAGGCACAGCATCTTCCATGGTGAGGCTTATAGACCAGAGCTGGGTAGAAAACGTTCAGCCAAGAGACTAGCACGTAGTAGGTCTTCAGTAAACACAAGGCAGACTTGGAGGAGTTACGGTGAGGTACGGCTGAGGACACGGAAGTGAGAGGGGCTGGTACCTATAGGAGCACACTGAGCAGTCAAGGGCACTCATCTGCCTCCCCCAACCCACCCCATGCTCTGAGTACCCTCTTTCCAAGATGGTGACAACGGAAACTGCCTTCCACCTCCCCAAACCACTTCACAGAGGAATTGCTGCCAAACCTTCTGGCTCCTCAGGGGGGCCCAGGCTGCTCTGAGTTTTCTGTGCTGTGGTTGCCATGGCAGCCAAGTGGGTTCTCGCCTGCCCGGCATCCTGTTAATTTCATGGATCCCCTCTGTATTCTCTGAGGTCACTCTGTGCCCAGGCCCATGCCAGACCGGGGACATACAGAGGAAACAAGCCACTCCTGAGTCCAGGGAGAGCCCAATTGGAAGGAGCCTTGAAGGAGAAGATTGGCCACTCAACTCCACACACACACACACACACACACACACACACTTGCACACATACTCACACTCTAGACTCCAGAGCATAAGGAAGTGATGAATCAAGGCTTTCACAAGCACATGGGGGATGGGGGAGACATACATAGATTAGGAGACGACTCTCTGACCATGATTCACGGGGCATAGGATGAGAACCCCTTGGGTGGGGGTGCTGCGGTAGCCCAGCTGCATTAGTTATCACTGACATAACAAATTCCCCCAAAACTTCGCAGCCTAAAACAACAAACATTGATTATCTCACAGTTTCCAAGGGTCAGGAATCCTTATGGTCAGGAGCAGCTTAGCTGGTGGGTCAAGGCCTTTCATGGGGTTGCAGTCTCTGAAGGGATCGGGGCGTCTTCTTCCGAGCATACTCATGTGGCTATTGGCTGGAGGCTTCAGTTCGTGGTTACGGGGGCCTCTACACAGGGCTGTTCGTGACACGGCTTCCCCAGAGCCAGTGATCCAGGAGAAGGAAAGAGTGTGCAAGTGACCAACAGAGCAGCCAAGAGAGGAATCACAGTTTTCTATAACCTAATCTAGAAGTGAGACGTCATCACCTCTGCGCTATGCTATTGGTCACACAGACCAACCAGCCCAGTGTAAGAGGAGACTACGCAAGAGAATGAATGCCAGCACGCAGAATCACTGGGGCCATCTTGGAGGCTATCACACTGAGTCATAACCTATCCTCCTCCCCTGCTATTTAAACTCAAATTTCAATCAGACGATCCCTCCATAGCTCCAAGGAGAGAATCTGATTGATTTGAGTTAATCAGGTAACCCCAAATTCCTTATCTGGAATTGGTTTAGAATGTGCAGATGACCCAATCCTGGCTAAGGGAAACTTAAGGACTCTTGAGAAAGCTTTTCCTCTAGCTACAGGAAAGAAATTATCACATCCTCGCCGGGTGTCACACGCAGGTTTGTCTGGAGCTGTGGCAGCCATTTTGCAACCCTGAGGAGAGTCATCAAGAATGTCTACTAAGAGGCAAAGAGGAAAGACCTGGTTGTGTCCAAATTAACTAACTGGAACTGTCCTACCTCCAGACCCCTTGTCAAACAAAATGATAAGTTTCTCATCACTTCAGCTTCTTTTAGTTGAGTATTCTGTTATGTTCTGCCAAAGGCACACCAATAAAAATAGACACTTCACCAAATCAGGGAAATCAGGGCAGGCTTCTGAGAGGAAGTGCCTTTTAAGTTGGGCCTCGCTGAATGACTAGGAGTTCACCAGATCAAGCAGAGAGAGAGAAAGCATTCCAGACAGTGGCCCAGAGGTCTGAAAGAACAGGGCCCCTTGGTTCCTTGGTTCCTGAGGCACATGAGTAAGGGGCAGAGGTGAGAGGCAATGCTGGAGGGGAGCAGGAAGTGCGTTGTGTGGCCCCCCTCAGTCAGGATCAAGTGGCTAGACTTTATCCAGAGGGCGATGGGAGTGCGGGGAGAGACACGATTTCGTTTTCTAGAAGGTCCCCTCTGGGAGAAGTATGGAGGCTGTAGAGGAGGCAGTGAGGCAGCACGAAGCAGGAGAATGAGTTCTACCTTGTGACGGACGTGTGGCTCCCTGTGGAGAGAAGGGCACCAGGGTGGCACCAAGGCCCCTGGCTGGTTGCAAGAGCCCCCAGAGCTCAGGGGAAGGGCTTTGCTCGGGAAAGTGGCAAGGTCAGATCACATCATGCCCCTTCCTCCTCTAAAATCATCCCGTGGTTTCTCATCACTCTGATGGTAAACTCCAAACTCCCCCCCTGGCCTCACAGGCCCCGTGTGATCCAGTCCTGGCCAACCGACATCTCTGGCTCCACCTTATACCCCTCTGCTTGCCCAGAATGCTCTAGTCACTGGCCCTTTGAACATGCCACCTCAGGGCCTTTGGATGTGCAGTTCCCTCTGCCTGGAAGGAGCCTTCCTGTGGCTTTTTGCTCGGCTGTATATAGCTCAACTTTCAGGTCGTAGCTCAGATGTCGCCTCCTCAGAAGTGTCTTCTTGACCACCCCAGTCCAAAGTAGGTTTCCCTAGCTTCTGTTACTTTCCGTTACACTGACCTCCTTAGTTCCTTCTAGCTCTTACCACAACCTTGAAATATCATGTGCATTTATTCATTTGCTGTATATTGTCCGTCTGTATACTATTGTCTGTCTGCCCCATTGTCACATGTCCTACTATCATGGCCCAAAGTGGGCACAGATAAATATCCGTTCAGCTCATACTCACATCTTTCCCTTCGTGTGGAGTATGAGGCCACCCAGACAGATAAGAAATCACTCTCAGAGGCAGTTAGATACCCAACCATTTTCCCATCTTGTTGCCATTACGTTCAAATTGATACCTGGCAGATTGTGTAAGTAACTTTGAGGGCAGAGACTGTGCCTTCGACCTTCCGTGGGGTCTGAGTACAGTCCTATATGGAGGTATTTGACGAGCACTTGTTTGTGCAAACCAATGATAATGGGGGTGGTGATGATAAGCTTTGCACTCGCACGCCCATTTGGAGGGACTACTTGCGACTTTCTATTAGTCAGTCATCAAACAGCTGGGGACTATGGGAATAGAAGTCTAAGGTAGAGCACTTACCTTCATGACTTTACAATCGAAACAGAGAAGCCAACGAGAATTCCAAAGATAACAGCGTAGGACAGAGGAAAGAGCATGGGCTCTGGAGTCAGACAGATTTCGATCTCCAACTCTATCACTTACCGCTGTGTGACCCGGCAAAATCCTTCACCTCTCTGTGCCTCTTTTTTCCCTGCCTATGGAAAAAATGAGTCATTCTTGCCTGCACGGTTGTAAAAACATGTCATTCAGTATTATTCCTCCACGAATGGTCATCAGGGATATAATCCCAATAGTATACAACACAGTAGACTCCTGGTCTAATATTGCATGTGCTTGCATTAAGAAAATCCAGCGACAGCCAATAAGTAAAAGTGTTTGGAATGTTTATCATAGTCATTCGTGAAGAGCTCTAATGGCAGGTTATGGGAGTTACGTCACATCAAGGAAACTTTACCAAAAATCCTGGCCACCGAGAAAAGGCTCCACAAAACCAAAGTTGTTTTAACAGAGAGTGCTTATCTTTTACAGACATATACTGCAATATTTATAAATAAAATGCCATGATGACAGAGACATGCCTCCAAATAATCCAGTGGGGGGACGCCTGGGTGGCTCAGTCAGTTAAGCATCCAACTTCAGGCTCAGGTCATGATCTCTCGCGGTCCCTGGGTTCGAGCCCCACATCGGGCTCTGTGCTGACAGCTCGGCACATGGGACTTCAGATTGTATTAGTCCCCATGTTCGTATTTGTGTTTGAAGTGCTTCATGATGAAAAGTATATTTTAAAAGCTCCCCAAAGAACCTTGTGAAAAAGAAACTCTAATTTTCCTGTTGCACAGATGAAGGAGATAAGACAGAGAGGTTAGGTCACTTGTCCAAGGCCACACAGCTTGTCTGGCAACGGAGTCAGAATTCAAAACTAGGTCAGCGTAATTCCAGAACCCAGGCCCTGGCTGCCACACCAGTCATTAGGGAAAAAATGACAAGACAACCAAATATGGGTTCAAATGTTCACAGAAAGGTATATTTAGTTAAACAACGAGAAGAGAACAGTTTTAAGAGGCCTAAACTGAAATATTGAAGGAAAACTTTTTTTTTTTTTTGAATCATCAGTTTGGTAGGGGTAGGAGGAGAAAGAACCCTGGTCCTCTTCCTCCATCCTGGTTCTCTTTTCTTTCAGGATCAGAGTTTCAGAAGGTGGAAATAAATAATAACCGCCATAAATGTGCCCTATGTTGCCAGCAGGACTGGCCGCTATCCCTGGGTCTTCCAGAGACCCCCACGGAGGCCTGGGCACAGCGCTGACCCCTCCAGAGAGCCTGCCAATTTGGAACTGAATGGGGAATGGGGGCACATCACGGTTCCCTAGAGCCCAACGGCCAGGGTTCGAATCCAGTTTGCCCCCTCTAGCTGTGTGACTATGGGCAAGTTACTCTCCCCCTCTGACCCTCACAAAGCCCTTTGCATTGCGTTGGGCAGGTAGGAACCCAGTGAAGAGGTAACCCCCCATCTCTGCCTTCTCTCTCTTGCAGGAGCGAGCCTTGCAGAGTAACATCAAGCACCAACCCAGCCCCCTGGGTGACGCCATAATAAATCGTGAATGAGCGAGAACCCACTTACAAAAGCTGGAGCTGAGTCATTCCCTGCACCTTCTGCATCTGTGGGGGCTCCTGCGGCAGAAGGCAGATGAATGGGCTGAGTACACATCGTCGGCTCTGCAGCTCTAGCACGGCATCGGCATCGCCACCAGGAGACTCCCCTTTCACATGGAGTGCACAGCAGGGGCTCACCTGTGTGCCCGGGGCACGTTCTCCCTAGAGGACTGGGACCCGGCGTCGTGAGTGCTGGTCTCAGCCATACGGAGCTTAGAGTGATGGGCTGCCTAGCCCCTCATTTTAGATGAGCAAACAATCGATTGAGAAACAAATTAGAATCTGATGGGTTTGCCTATCGTCCAGCACCCTGTCCACCGGAAGATGCTTTTAAGAGAGGTGACAAAGCCCTCTGGTGGCAAGTCAGCCTGAGGCTGGAGGAGGCCCTCCTTGAGTGTGTACGGAATAACAAAGCCGTGACTGCCCCCATCTGGCGGGAGTCAGGAATACAGGACTCATGATTTAAGAGCCGAGAGCCCAAAGGCCCCCAAGCTGACACAACAGTCAGGAAAAGCTACCTTTTAATGAGCACCTACTATGTGCCGAGCTCTTTTCATAAGCAGTCTCAGTTAATCCTCACAGTAACCCTTCGGGTTACCATTTTACAGAAGAGAAAACTGAGGCTCCGAGAAGGTTGCTGGTCTGGCCAAGGTCACCCCGTTTATTCAGCAGCAGAACCAAGGTCACATCCAGACCCACGAGTCCCAAAGCCCAGGCTCTGTTTGCCAGATGGAAAAAAAGAGAGGAAAAGAATGAAAATAACATGTCCTGAGCATCCTCTGTGTCCCAGGCAGCATGGCTCCCTTACAATAAGAGCTGCCAACACTTACCAAGTGCTCCCCACATGTCACGTGCTGTGCTGTTGTAGGGGTGTTCCCCAGACCAAGTCATTTAACCCTCCTGATACCCCCTAAAGGACTAATTGTATTCTCAGTTTATATATGAGGCACGGGGGGGGGGGGGGATCAATAGCCTCCCCAGGTCACACAGAGGTAAGCGGGGCTCAAAGCCCGTGCATGTAACCTCCCGGCTCTGCGGCCTCTCGGAGGAGCGCTCACTGCCACGTGCAACCGCCCCCGGGGCCGCAGCTCCTCACTCCCATTCTAGAGATGAACGCGTGGGCACCAGAGGTTCATGCACCGCTCCCTCACCCTCTCATCCAAGCGCTTGGCCAGCCCCTCTGACTCCACTTGAATTCAGTTCGTTTCAGAACGTCAGACTCCCTGCCAGTGCCCGGGACAGGGGCTGGGACAGTGAACCAGCCCTGGACCCGGAAGTTCTTCCTTTCCCTCCGCCCCCACAGGACGCCCCCACCGGCGCCACTAGGCGCCCCCATCCCGTCCTGAACAACCAACTTCACTTCCTCTCCACCCATCGTGGAAGATCTGCTTTCCATCCCGCAGCTGCGGAAATGCAAAGTCGGCCTCCCTGCACAGCGCCCTCAGGGTCCCCACGGGGGCCTTCAGCTCAAAGTCCCAGCCCCTTGCAGGGCCTTGATGATGTGACTCCCGCACGTCTCACAGACCCTCGATCTCACTGCTCCTACTCCGGCCATGCCAGACATCCCTGTTAGCAACGAGGCCGCCCTTCGCCTCAGAATACACGGTGGCTAAGCACGCAGTTCTAAGCCGGACCACCTGGGTCCAAGTCCCAGCTCTGCCACTTACCTGCTATGTGGCCTCGGTCCGGTTACGGAAGCTTTCTGGGCCTCGCTTTCCTCATCTTCAAAATAGGGACAACTGTACATTTGTACATAACATGTACATGATACATGCCAAACATTTAGTATAGGGCCTAGCTCATTGACAGTGCTAGGTCAGTGCTAGCTATGGTTATTTTAGTTAAATTTCAGTTCCACCATTACTGGTTACGGTGAGGGCAGGATTACTCACCAGATATTCCGTTTGTTTCCTTATATTCCGCAGCGCCCTGCCGTGAGGCAGGGTCACGTGACCAGTCCGGCCAGCGACTTGCGACTGGAAATGTCAGACGTAACCTTCAGACTAAAGCAGTGAGAAGCACACAGGCAATTCTCTAGCTGCCCCCTTTCCTTCCATGGCCACAGACGCAGCTTCATGTGGGGATTAAAAAAAAAAAAAAAAAAAGCCTTAGGATCCAATTTGCCTGGTCACTGAGTCACCACATGGAGAAGAGCAGCCCTGGAGGGTCGCTGAGATGCAGAGCCAGTCTTCCGTGAGTAAGAATGAGTACTTGTCCGAGAGGTCTAGGGGTCGACGGGTACCACGGCAGAGCTTAGTCTGTTCTGACCAATCTACACGGGCTGAGCAAGTTGAGTAAGCTTTGTGAGTTACTCTCAATTTCCTCATCCACGATAGCAAATTACATGAGGGTCCTGTGGCTGCGGCAGCAAACCACCACAGATCTGGGGGCTTAGAGTAACAGAAATGTATCACTTTACACCACCTGCCTCACAAGGCGAGGTGAGATCTTGCACATAATTAAACAGCCTGAAGAGATTGCCCCTTTTCTTCCCCCACCCCCAGATTCAGTGAGGTATAACTGACATAGAACACAGTGTGAGTTTCAGGTGCACAAAGTGCTGATTTGGTTTATGTCCATACTGCAAAATGATTACCACAGTTAGGTTACTTAGCACATCCAGTACCTTACATAGTTACCCTTTGTGTGCGCCTGTGATAGGAACTTGTAAGATCTACTCTCTCAGCAACTCTCAAGCATACAAAACGGTATTGTTAGCTAGAGTTACCACGTTCTACATTACATCCCCAGAACTTACTTATCTTATAACTGGAAGTTTGTGCCTTATAACCTACGCCCATTTCCCCCACCTGCAATCTCTCGAGAATCACCAATCTATTCTCTGATTCCATGAGTTCAGGTTTTTAGATTCTGTGTACAAGTGAGATCATACAGTATTTGTTTTTCTCTATCTGACTTACCTCACCTAGCATCATACCCGCAAGGCCCATCCATGCTATCACAAATGGCAGGATCTCCTTTTTATGGCTGAATAACATTCCTGTGTATATGTATGTGCATACCTCATATGCACACCATTCATGTGTATGTATATATGTATATGTGAGTATATATGTGTATATATATCACATTTTATTTATCCATTCATCCATCAGTAAGCAGGTTGTTTCCATGTCTCGCCTACTGTGAATTGTTTCCATGTCTCGCCTACTGTGAATTGTTTCCATGTCTTGCCTACTGTGAATAATATTGCAGTGAACATGGGAGCGCAGATATCTCTTCAAGATAGTGATTACATTTCCTTTGGATGTATACCCAGAAGTCGAATTGCTGGGTCATGTGGTCGTTCCAGTTTTAATTTTTTGAGGAACCCTCTATACTCTTTTCCATAGTAACCATGGCAGTATGCATTCCAGGGTGCCTGGATGGCTCAGTTGGTTAAGTGTCCAACTTCAGCTCAGGTCATGATCTCGCGGTTTGTGAGTTTGAGCCCCGCGTCGGGCTCTGTGCTGACAGCTCAGAGCCTGGAGCCTATTTCGGATTCTGTGTCTCCCTCTCTCTCCGCCCCTCCCATGCTCATGCCCTGTCTCTCTCTATCTCTCAATAATAAATAAATGTTAAAAAAAATTTTTTTTACATGAGAGACTTAAATATGGAGAACAAACAGAGGGTTACTAGAGGGGTTGTGGGAGTGGGGTTGGGCTAAATGGGTAAGGGACATTAAGGAATCTACTCCTGAAATCATTGTTGCACTATATGCTAACTAACTTGGATGTAAGTTAAAAAAATAAAATAAAAATTTTTAATTAAATTAAAAAATTTTTTTTTAAATATGCATTCCTAGCAACAGTATACAAGGGCCTCCCTTTCTCCACATCCTTGTCTGTTGGATAATGGACATTCTAACAAGTGTGATGCCTCAAATTTGCATTTCCCTGGTAATTAGTGATGTTAAGACCTTTTTGTGTACCTGTGGCCATTTGTTTATATTCTTTGGGAAAATGTCTATTCAAGCCCTGTGCCCATTTTTAAATTGGATCATATATTTTTTGCCATTGAGTTGTATGAGTTCCTTGTATATTTTGGATATTAACCCCTTATCAGATAGATGGTTTGCAAGTATTTTCTCCCATTTTGTAGGTTACTTTTTCATTTTGTTGATTATTTCTTCTGCTATACAGATGCTTTTTAGTTTGATGTAGACCCACTTGTTTATTTTTGGTTTCTTTTGCTTTTAGTGTCATATCCAAAAGTTTACTGCCAAGACCAATGTCATAGAGATATCCCCTTATGTTTTCTTCTAGGAGTTTTATGATTTTAGGTCCTACATGTAAGTCTTTAATCCATTTCAAGTAGTTAATTTTTGTGCGTGACATAAGATAGGCATCCAGTTCCATTCTTTTGCATATGAATATCCAGTTTTCCCAACACCATATACTGCAGAGACTATCTTTTCCCCATTGAGTATTCTTGGCCCCCTTGTCAAACATTAGCTGACTGTATATGTGTGGATTTCTAGACCCAGAGCTGTTGCACTGTTCAGGTGTCTGTTTCTATGTACCATACTGTTTTGATTACTATAGCTTTGCCATATAGTTTGAAATCAGGGAGTGTGGTGCCTCCAGCTTTGTTCTTCTTTCTCAAGATTGCTTTGGTTATATGGGGTCTTTTGTGGCTCACACCAATTTCAGGATTCTCTTTGCTGTTTCTTTAAAAAAAAAAAGTTCTTGGTCAGGCCTAAGGGGAGTTCCCAAGCCCACGTTGCCCAGTGGGGAACATCCCACAGAGGGCAACAAAGGCCTGGTTCTTGGACCCCCACTGTGTTCAGTCCAGGGTACATGTGGTCTGAGTGGACCAGAAGTGAGGCCGTAAGTCAAATATGCTCCCCACAGCAGGTCCTCTTGAAGGGAGATCTGAACAGAGCACACTCAATGACTGTCACAGGCAGTGAAGGAGATGTCTGCAGATTGCCCCATTGTACCCCATTCCTGTAATTGATAAGTAACCTGTGGAGCAGTTCTTCAAGCCTGTGTGAACATTCTGTTCACCTACTACCTCTCACCTACTGATTTTAGTAGTCACTCATGATCTGTGCCTGAATCAATTATCGGTTGCAAAATGGTGGCTTTCGACTTCTTTCATCCCTTCTAAATTTATTATTCGTCACCCTATTGTAAGACAGAGCCCCTTTCTTCTTCAGCATCATTATAAGCTCATACATCTTTAAAATTCAATATATATCGATCCATTCCCAATGCTATCCTTTTGGTGTTTAAACCATACCCCAATTGGCCAGTGGTAGCCCTTTCAAGCAGACTCATGTGCCCTTCTTGTCCTTTACTCTTGTCCCCATTGGTCCTGGAGCACTTGCTTGTGCCCCAGACTCACCTTGTTCTCTTCCTGCCCCAGTGCTGGAATCGGCCATTTCACCACAGAGCTCCTTGTGATGTATTTAGAAACCAGGGTCTGGTTTCTCACCAGAGGTGCTCACCACTGCTCTAGTTTAGTGTTAGTCATTAGTTTATAATGTTTTTTTTTTAATTAAAAAAATTTTTTTTAATGTTTATTTATTTTTGAGAAACTGAGCACGAGTGGGGGAGGAGCAGAGAGAGAGGGAGACACAGAATCCGAAGCAGGCTCCAGGCTCTGTGCTGTCAGCACAGAGCCCAATGAGGTGCTTGAACCCACAGACAGCAAGATCATGGCCTGAGTCAGCACTTAACCGACTGAGCCACCCAGGCGCCCCTATAATGCTTGTTCTGATTCAAGTTCAACACCATAGGTTTCTTCTGAGCTTTCCCCCATTCCAAAGCTACATCTTCCTTCTTCCAGAGGGAGAACTCTGGCTCACAATAGCATCAATGTATTAACTCCATTCCACAGTATACACAAATCACTACTCCAACGTGACACGCAGCACCAACCACAAAAGCCCTACTGAGTAAAGATCGTGATCTATTTGAGGTTCTTTTCACCCTTTCACCGTATCCGGCTAAGAGTATGGAGTCACAGCCCTGGAAATGCTTTCATGGTCTGAACAGCTGTCACCAAGTTGACAGCCAGGTTCATTTGTTTCTGTCTGTATTCAATACTAAGGTTGCTTTCTCCATCATTATTCAGGTTTGTTTTTTTTTTAATTAGGGAAACTAGATGGCTGAAAAGTCAAAAGCTATAAAAAGATAGAGACTCTTCCAACCCTATCTTTCTTGCCCTATTCATACTTACCCCCATAGGTGACCGTGTTCATTATTTCTACCTTATTCTCCCCATGTTCCATCTTTACAAAACAACAAAGGACAAATACATGTACACATGTATGCGTGTTCTTATTTCTTTTTCCTACAAAAAGAGCACATGTTACAAGAACTTTTTTGCGCTTTGCCTTTTCTCACTTAAAGATACATCTTAGAAACTATTCCAGATGAGTTCCTAGAGGTCCTCCTCGATCTATTTGAAAATTTTAATTTTTAATTACACAAACACTAATAGCTCTCTGCTTGTCCTTTAAAAGCAGACCCAGGGCACCTGGGTGGCTCAGTTAGTTAAGCATCCAACTCTCAGTTTTGGCTCAGGTCACGATCTCATGGTTCGTGGGTTCGAGCCCCACGTCGGGCTCTGTGAGGACAGTGCAGAGCCTGCTTGGGGTTCTCTCTCTCTCTCCCCTCTCTCTCAGCCCCTCCCCTGCTCACCCACACTCTCTCTCAAAATAAATCAATAAACTTAAAAAAAATTTTTTTTAATTAAAAAAATAAAAGCAGAGCCTGGAAGGCTGAAGACTGTCTCAACATCTCCCCAGTCTCCCGCCTCCTTGTGAAGCCATCTCTACGGTTTGGTGATCATCTTCCCAGACCTCTCCCCATGAATGCACGTAGCATACACACGCTTGGAAAAGGTTTCTTTACATAGATGGTATCATATTTTAAACATGATTCTGTAGACCGCTTTCTTGACTGAACAATGCATGAGGATTCACTTGTGTCTCTCCATAACGTCCCCCCCTTCCCTTACCTGAAGAAATACTTCACCTCCTGAAGACCCGGCCCAAATGTAACCTCCTCTTCAAGCCCGCAGGCATTGTGGGAGTGACATCATCCTTACTCCTATGATCCTGCTGCCAGTGAGCGTACAGCCTTTATCCCGATATATTAATCATAACAGGAATACTATGTAAGGTTATGGATAGTGTCTGTGGCACACATCAGGCCCTTAGCATGGCCTTAGGACAGGCACGTGCTGGGTGAATATGGGTGCTCTTGAGAAGAACAGGGCCCATGTCTTCATTTAACATTCTTCCAGGCCTGGGCAAGACACTGGGCATAGAGTGGAGGAAAAGGCAGATGTGGCCCGCTGGTCAATGCAGTATGGGGTAGTAGAAAGCATGAATTCTACAGCCAGCTACCTGGGTTCAGATCCTGGCTCTGCTTCTTAGGAGCCATGTGACCTTGCTGATCCTGCCGTCATTTACGATTCTGCTACTTCTGGAGCGCCTGGGTGGCTCTGTCGGTTCAGCGTCCAGCTTCAGCTCAGGTCATGATCTTGCGGTTCATGGGTTCGAGCCCCACGTTGGGTTCTGTGCTGACAGCTCAGAGCCGGGAGCCTGCTTCAGATCCTGTGTCTCGCTCTCTCTCTGCCCCTCCCTGCTCGCGCTCTTTTTCTCTCTTTCTCTCTCAGAAATAAATAGACATTAAAAAAAAAAGGTTTTAAAGATTCTGCTACTTCATCATATTTTTTGCATTAATTTTGTTATTAATAAATCTTTCATTAACATATTTTTTCTCTTTGTTACTGAGGGTTTTTGGCACCCCCTTTACATTTTGTATCTGAGGGGCACCTGTGTGGCTCAGTCGGTTAAGTGTCCAACTTTGCCTCAGGTCATGATCTCACAGTTCGTGAGTTCGAGCCCCGCGTCGGGCGCTGTGCTGACAGCTCAGAGCCTGGAGCCTGCTTTGGATTCTGTGTCTCCCTCTCTCTCTGTCCTCCCCTCCCCGCCCACACTCTCTCTCACTCTCTCTGTCTCAAAAATAAATAAACATTAAAAATTTTTTTTAATTAATTTAAAAATTTTGCATCTGAAGTGAGTGCTTCACTTAGCTCACCAATGTCCTGGCTCCATCTCGTGCATTTATTTCATCCCTTTGTGCCTCAGTTTTCTCATCTGTAAAATGGGGAAAACAGTAACACCTCCCTCACAGTGTTGCTGCAAGAATTAAATAAACTAATATACACACAGAGGTTAGACCAGAGCTCAGAAGGCGTAAGGTGAGTATTAGCTGTCATTATGACCATAGTGCCTAGGAAGTTTGGAGCACACGGTTAATGGTTGCTGTTAAGTAAATGCTACAATAGCGTATGCTTGATATTTAATTTGGCACCTCTTACAGTCTTCATATTAAGCAGGATTTTTCCACAATCATCTGGAATATGTAAGGTGCCTGATGGTGCTCTTTGCCCTGCAATGATGTGTTTTAAATGTAATCTCACAGTTCTTTTATGAAAGATAAAAAGTTCCTCACTCAGACTCAGAATTCTGCATTCTTGCAAAACTCCGTTCATCTCTGTCCGTGATCACATCTTACCTTTTCCCCCAGCACACTCTCCAAAGCTCCAGGACCCCTCCCTGGACAGGGTTCCTATTGGATCTCAATCGCCTGCCATCATTGCCTTCATTATCTTGCTTCCTTTTCACATTCAGTCTAACTCACAAAGGACATTTACAAAAACTGTCTTCCGTTGAACGTCTTCTGTCAAAGCAGAAACCTCAGGATTGCCAGGCAGATAGATCCGCCTTCCTCCTGCCTTACAATCTTCCAACCTAGAGCCATCCACCTTTGAGCTCTTCCTTCTACTTGGTCCAGCCCCTCCCTGTGCTAGCTAGCTTTTAAATACACCTCAATTATTAATCTTTCTCTCATTGAATTGTTCCTGTTTCCTTTCTTACTCCATAACATATTCATTATTTTTCTCCCATTTTCTTTATTATTTTATTTGCTTGCCATTCAGAATCTTGATATTCTACTCTCTAGCTTCCTTGCCTATATAGTTTAAAGCAACAAATATTGATCTCCATTCCATGTGGCACTTCTCAGTTGTCCTCGGTACCATTTAATGCATCCATTTGTAAAGCTTCTATCTTCCTGAATCCATTTCCCTTGTGATTAACTCCACAACAGAAGCCATTGCCACAGTCAAAGCCATGGTGGGCCCTGACTCCACTCCCGGGAGGCTCATCTATCCTGGCCTTGGTCCCCAGGTCCTCCCACACCTCTTGGTGCCCACAGGAACCTCCAGCGCCTGTCCCTAATTCTGCTGAGAAAAGAAGATGGCCCTAGGGACCACCAGACACTGGGAAAACGAGGTACCCGCAGCAGAATCTCTGATAGCTTCTCAATCACAATAAGGCACATTTCATTGATTTTTCTCTTGGGTCCAACATCTATTCAGAACAGCTTTTATTTTTTGTTTTTTCTATTTCTAAGTAGTTTGAGCTTTTTCTTTTAGTTTAAATTAGTGTTATTTATGTCTTTGTTTAGTTGCCTTGTGGGCAAAGGATATGGACAATATGCTTTCTGCCTTCCTTTGGTGTTTAACTGTTCTTAGTGGTTTCAGGTAGGATCCATTTTTGTAGCTTGTGTATGGGCACATAAATAAGGTACATTTTTTATTTGCAAAGTACAGAGTTCCATGTATGTCCAGGGCACCAAGTAAGAGCCAGCCTCCACTGAGGGCTTGCTGTGTGCCAGGCTCTGCACCGTGCCCTTTGCACACATTCTCTCATGTAATCCCCCACAACCCTGCAAGAAATGTCTCTGTGATCCTCGTCTTACAGACAAGAAAACTACGGCTTAGAGGGGTTCAGTAACTTGTGTAAGGCCACACAATGAGAGGCACGGAGCTGGGATTCAAATTTAAGGTGATTGCTAAGCTCAGGCTAGTTTATGATTGAAGTCTTCCATATCAGGGACTCATGGAGCTCCTGGGGGACATAATGAGCAGCCCCCATCCCAGTTACAAAAGTACCAGCATGCCTACAGATGTGCATTTTTCTGAAGCAAGGGCTCATTGAGCACATTAGATGCTCCAAAAAGGTCAAAAAGCACTGTTCTGTGTCCATGTATTTTTTTTTTTTTTGTCTACTTCACCTGTCAAAGATGGAGATGGGTGTTTTAACATGCCCCTTCTGTCTTGGGTTTCTTTCTGTTTCTTTCTATTCTGCTTTATCTATTTTGCTGCAATGTTTTCCAGTACATCAATGCCTAAGACTCATATCATCAATGCAAACTGTACCGCTTTCTCGAGAGAGGGAAACAAACCACAAGATACTCTTAATGATAGAGAACAAACTGAAAGTTAATAGAAGGAGGTGGATGGGAGATGGGCTAGATGGGTGATGGGCTTTAAGGAGGGCACTTGTTGTGGGGCGCCTGGGTGGCTCAGTTGGTTAAGCAACTGACTTTGGCTCAGGCCATGATCTCACGGTTTGTGGGTTCAAGCCCTGCATCAGGCTCTGTGCTGACAGCTCAGAGCCTGGAGCTTGCTTTGGATTCTGTGTCTCCCCCTCTCTCTGCCCCTCCCCCACTTGTGCTCTGTCTCTCTCCCAAAAGTAAATAAAATGTAAAAAAAAAAAAATTTTTTTTTCTAAAAAGGAGGGCACTCCTTGTGATGAGCCCTGGGTGTTGTATGTAAGTGATGAGTCACTGAATTCTACTCCTGAAACCAATATTGCACTGCATGTTAACTAACTAAAATTTAAATGAAATTAAAAAAAAGAAATTGTATCTCTTTCTCAACATAAAATGACTCTCTACAACTAAATAACTACTTTTTTAGAATCCAGGTTTACTAATCCTTGGTGGCTATATACCTTAGACCCCACAGTTCCCTACTCTGAACTTTGGTCCTATAAAGTAAGACCCCCATTCCTGCCATCAGGACTCTGGTTAGACTCCACAGCAACCTCAAGCCCACAAGGCCAGAAACATGTGTCTACAAATGAATTCCTACCCCTCTCTATAGACATGCCTCCTCTCCCAATTCAAGCAGGTGGCAGGCTCCGGGCCTCCTTGCCTCTTGGGAGATTTGAAGCAAGACCTTTCCCTTCCCAAACCCAAGGAATAACAGGGTTCCCCTAATGAGAACAAGCTTGAAGAAGGGGATGAAAAATAAAAAAGCAATATGATGGTCTCTTGCTCCCAGCCAGACTGTGCTGGTCCATCCTGAACATACACAATCTCCTAGAGCACCAGTGTCAGATGAGGACGTTCTGTGATTGTGATGGAACAGAACAAAAAAAGACCAGTCCTTAGTCACACCCAAGCAGAGATAAAAACAGAGACCCTCGAGCAATCCCTTAAATTAGCAAACATCCCCTCCCCCCTCACCTGAGAGATTACTGCCCAGTTCCTCCCACCTCCCGGGCACAAAGTGTCACCCGATCACTGAATTACCCCACTTCCTGACAGCACCCAATCCAAAACAAACCCCCATGTCCCCTAACACAGACCCCAGCGCTCTAATAAGCCCCCCTAACCTCTCTTACCCAGATGCCTCAGCTCTCCATTGTGTGCGTCCTGCTCAATGCAGCAGGTGATACACCCAACTCTGTTTGCACACAGGTGTGTGTGCCTGAGCTCTTGGGCTGGTGGCCATCACCTAAGATTTCCCCCAAGACAAAAAGAGCCCCCCCTCCCCAGGCTGGGGAGGAGCAAGAGGGTCTGTAGAAGGGATCTGTGTTCCCTCTTGAGCTGCACCTTGAAGAGTGATGGGAGTTCTGCAGAGATCCTGGGGATTACCAGAGAGGCTGGATCCTGGCCTAGAGCGCCCCCTAAGCCTCCCCAGAGATCCTGCACCCCTAGCAGGGTGTGGATGTTCTGGGCAGGGGACGTGAAAAGACCACGTGGGCAAGAGCCCTGGGCAGCACCACAAGAATGGCTGGCCACGACACCCAGAAAGAAGTTGCCCTGTTAGAGCCTAGGGGAAGGGTTGCCTCGAGAGTGGCTGAGATGAATTTATCCAACAACCAGCAAGTTAGAGAGAGTCAACAATTAGCTAATTTGAGAAAATTAAGAAATTAGGTCTTTCTTGGATACGTACATCTGTGGCCTGAGTTCCATACCTACTACACCGGATTAAGTCAAAAGGGGGATGAAAGGGACACTGACATGTCTTGATGAACTACAAGGCAGAGATGAAGTTGGGCCTCCAGACGACTCTGTACCCAGGCTTGAAAGGAAGCAAGGACTCCGTGTTAACCTCCCATCCCGGTTTCTCTGCACAAACCTGTGTGATCCTTTTCTGCCATTTCACATGACCCACTATCCAGTACACCGGCTCGGTGCAGCCTGGGGTCCTGGGAAAGCAGAGCTTGAAGTCAAGGGAAGCCTTTTGCTGAAGACTGGGATTCAGGGAGCAGGAGGGAAGGGCAGGAGGGGGAGCCATTCAAAATGCCCCCCAGCGGCCAGGGCTTCAGGGGACGTGCTGCTCGATCCCACAGGCTCAGCAGAGAAGTCATCCTTCGGAGGGAAGAGAGGGGAAGCATCTTACCATTCCTTGAATGTACCAGCTAGCTCTGAACCTCTGGCCTGCCACCCAGTAATGTGATTAGGTGAGTCCTACTTATCCGTCAGTTCTCCACTTAAACATGACTTCCTTGGGGCACCTGGGTGGCTCAGTCGATTGAGCGTCTGCCTTCGGCTCAGGTCATGATCTCACGGTTCGTGGGTTCGAGCCCCGCGTCGGGCTCTGTGCTGATGGTTCAGAGCCTGGACCCTGCTTCGGATTCTGTGTCTCCCTCTCTCTCTGCCCCTCCCCTGCTCATGCTCTCTTTGCCTCTCAAAATGAATAAACGTTAAAAAAAAAAAATGACTTCCTTAGGGAACCAGCAGACAACTTGTCCCTTTGTACACCAGTCACTGCTGTGGCCACAAGTTCACGCGCAGCCATGGACGTAAATCACGTGATACCTGCAGACAGACTGCTTCAGTTCAAATTCTAGCTCTGCCACTCATCAGCTGTTGAGACCTTGAACAAGTCATTCTTTTTCAATTTCTTTGTCTGCAAAATGGGAACAAAAATAGTATCTACCCCATAATCCTGCTGTGAGGATTGACTTGTTATATACAGAGGGCTTAGAAGTGCCTGGCCCAAGGTAAGTACAATGTTTGTGTAAATAAGCAAATAAATAAAAATACATATGTGATATTAATGGCAGGTTAATAGTAATAGAAGGTGTTTTTTTTTTTTTAAGCTGGAAGTATTTTTAAATCTCCCCAAAAGATGTCATACCTGGGTGGCTCGGTTGGTTACGCATCCAACTCTTGATTTGGCTCGGGTCATGATCTCATGGTTAGTGAATTCGAGCCCCATATCCTGGGATTCTCTCTCTCCCTTTCTCTCTGCCCCTCCCCTACTCACGCTTACATTCTCTCTCTCTCTCTCTCTCTCAAATTAAATAAACTTTAAAAGAATTGAATAAATCTCCCCCAAAGCATCAGAAATGTAATAATATATGTGTCCCTGGCCAGGAACCCAAATTGGTGACCAAAGAACTCAAGGCCAGTTTTATTCTAGAGGTATTTGCCAATGCAATCAATTGAGAGGCTAAATTGCCCTTTTGTCAGGTTCCAAGTGCTAGGTGGGCACAATTTAGAATCAAGGCAGGGATCTTAGTACAACACATTTGGTCTGAGACTCTGATAGACTATCTTCAAGAAATAATTATAGATCAGAAGGAAGCCAGCCATGGGATAGACTATAGCCTAACTTTGTAGCATTAAGCCCAGAGCTTATGCTAAGGGACCCCAAAATCCTTTATGAAGGAAGATAATATTATGTTGGGCCTCAAACTATTTCTACAAATACTTTCTCAAATAAAATGTCTAGGGAAAAAAATGGAAGATATGAGGAGACCAGACAAACATAAACTAGAAACAGCAGAAATGACCAGCCACGGAAATAGACCCATAGAATCCCGGGTGTTGAATCCTTAGACAGACTGTGAAATGCTATATTTTATCAACTCCAAAATGCCATTAATCATTAGAGATAGAATTATTTGATGTCTTACCAAAAGAAGAAGGTTAGGCTGCCAATAGGTCACATGAGCCTCTCGTGACTTTGAAATGGATTTCAGCCATGTGAAGAGATCAGGCAATTATTTTGCCTTCAGTAGCATCGCTTGGTGAATCATGGGCAATCTTTTGCACAGTTTCAGTATCAAAATGCAGTACAGGGCTTCCGGCCAAGATGAACTAACAGAGACCAGATTTACCCTTCCATCAGCAATAACTAAAAAGTAGGATAAGGTGTATGAAACCATGGCAGTCGCAATATTGCACACCAGCAACAAAGGATGGTGACTCCAGGGAGCCATGGAACAATTGAAGGGAGCCCTAGGGTGCCCCAAACACAGCTCAAGGAAGAGAAACCTTGGCAGCCTCCCTGAGTCCAACAGAGAAAAAGTTGGGAGCGTAGGGAAGCCAAGGCAGCTAGAGTTTGCAGAACAAAGTATTGGAGAGGAGAAGGATTCTCAGAGAGAATTCCAGGCATCTACAGAGGGTCCCCTATGAGTATTCAGTTGAAAGTTTATCAGCACATGCATGTGAGGAAACTACCAAGGCCAGGCAAAGAACTACCTTTAAAGATTAGAGGAAAATGTGCACAGAGCCCACGCAGGGGCAGGAATCATGCCTTTCTCCAACAGCAAGAGCAGAAAACCTCATAGTGATGTTCCCACTCATTTCTAAAGGGCCTCAGGGCATCATTAAGGTATCTAAGAAGGATCTTGCCTCAGTAGTGGGGAAAAATTAGCCCTAGATTAAATGCAGTTCTGGTACTTCATAAAAAAAACGTAAAGATAAGATCTGAAAGGACCAAACTATTTCCACATAACATAACTGCATTCCAGAACAAAGCTCAAAAATGTCTATAGGAATATAAGAATATCCAGCACCCAACAGGATAAAATTCACCATATCTAGAACCTACTGCCCTCAGCATTTCTACTGCCAATACTCTGGTCTGGGCCACCATCATCTCTCCCCTGGATGATTCAAGTAACCTCCCAGCGGTCTTCCCCTTCTCCCCTTGCATCTAGCAGTCAGGATAGGCCAGCTTATGCTGCAGTGACAGATAACTCCAAAAAGCCCAGCCACTTAACCAGCAATGGTTTCGCTCCACACTCACGTTCAGTACAGTTCTGGAGAGGGGCTCTGCTCATTTGTCTTGGTCCATTCGGGCTGCCATAACAAAGTGCAACAGACTGAGGAGCTTATAGACAACAGAAATTTATTTCTCACGGTTCTGGAGGCTGGGAAGTCAGAGATCTAGCATGGTTGGAGTCTTCTCGTTGTGTCTTCACAGGGTAGAAGGGGCAAGGGAGCTCTCTTGGGTCTCCTTTACAAGGACGCTAATCCCATTTGTAAAAGCTCTGCCTCCCAAAGGCCTCCCTTCCTAAGATCATCACTTTGGGGCTAGGTTTCAACATATGATTGGGGGGTGGGGCAGGAGTCACATTCAGACCATAGCATCACCATGGTCTTTGCGGGACCCAAGCTGGCAGAGCAGCCACAATCTGGAGCATTGCCAGGCAACAGAGTAGAGGTGAAATTGCCTATTCACCCTTCTGCCTGGAAGTGAAACACTGCTTCGGTTCACATTTCAGTGGCCAGGAAAGTCTCATAACCCACTCTGAATAAGGAGTGGCAGACTGCAATCCAAGCATGTGTCCAGGAGAGCTGGAGTCTATTCTCATTCTAGCAGACACAGCGATCTCTGTAAAACATACATTGGATCACGCTGCCCCTCAGGGTCAAAGCCAGCATTCCATGGTCCCTACAAGACCCTGTGGAAGTCAGCGCACCATTACCTCACTTCCCTTTCCCTGCTCCACTCCAACCACACTGACCTCCTTTCTGTTCTCAGACGTGCCAGTCATGCTCCCGCTTTTGCACTGGCTGTTCCCCTCTTCTAGATGGTTCTTCCCCTAGGCGCAGACATGGCTCACCGCCTCACCTTCAAGTCTGTACTCAAGGTCACCTCCTCAATGAAGCCTACCTGTTCCACCCTATATAAAATTGCTTCCTGCTCTCCTGACCCCCAGCTTCCTAGTCCGCATTACCTTGCGCTATTATTTTGCTCTGAACACTTTTTACCTTCTAATTTCCCTATTTCTTATGTTTATTGCTAGAATAGGAGTACCACCAAAAAAAAAAATCTTTACCTATTTAATAAAACTGATATGTCCCAAGAACCTCATGCAGTGCCTGGCACATATTAGGCACCCAATAAGCACTGCATATGCAAGTGATCAGTATTTGCTTACAAGCCATAAATAAGTATCAGATTACATAACTGGGATCCATGAGCTACCTTCGTGGGATCATGCTCTGATGCACTTTATACGAGTAGGCAAGGCTGAACCATAACCTTTGGTGCAACAAACTTATAGGGTAATCAAGCAGTTAGATTCACCTGTTAATGTGGGGTGTGGGAAGCACTGGGGATGATTAAACAGTAATTGTCATACCTGGGACGGGAATGGGGCGGTGCATTGGCAGGAGTGACAAGCTGGCTGCCACCCTGTGGCTGAGTGAGGAAATGCACCCAGTCTGATTTTGGGAAACTGACAGGTGATCTCTACCTTGTTAATACCTTTCTTCAAATTTCTTTAGGCTCTGTGACCAAGGTGGGAGTCACCAGTCTTGTCCCCATCCAAGGTCTCTGGAGTATGTGCCCATTGACCTGAAATGTAGCCCAAACCCTTTTCGTTATCTATCTGATATCTCACACACTCTCACATCCATTTGTTCATCTGTTCATGTCTTTTTTTTTAAAGACTGAAAATTTTAAAAAGTATGTATGTATGTATGTATGTATTTTGAGAGAGAGAGAGAGAGAGAGTATGAGCAGGGGAGAGGCAGAGAGAGAGAGCATGAGCAGGGGAGGGGCAGAGACAGAGAGAGAGTTAGAGAATCCCGATGCAGGGCTCAAACTCATGAACGTGAGATCATGACCTGAGCCAAAATCAAAAGTTGGACATTTACCCAACTGAACCACCCAGGCGCCCCTCCATTCATTTCTTCAACAAACATTTGCTGAGCAGTTGCCAGGGGTCCAGACACTGTGGGGGAGAAGAGGCCCTACCTTTCTCGTGGAGAAGAAAGCCATTCATTTATTCCAAGACTATTTACCCACTACGAGCCTATGAGCGCTGTGCTGACATTACAGATGATAACTGATGAGACAGTCTGAATTGAAATGGTGGAGCTGATGTTCTATTGACAGAGAAAAAAAGAGCATGACAACAATGATAAATGCTGTGAAGGAAATGCACATGGGAGAGAGGGGTTACTTTAGGGAAGGTCTCATAAGAGATGATATTTAAACTAAGGCCTGAAAGACAGGAACGGGCCATGTGAGGGAAAAGCATGCCAGAAGGAGGGAACAGCATGTGCAAAATGGTGAGTATTCTAGGAATGGAGAGAAGGCCAGAGTGTCTGCAGGGGAGTGTGCCAGGGGGAGGGGATGAGATGAGGCCAAGAGGTCAGCAGAGGCTTGACCATAGTGAGTCCTTAACCTTTGTAGATATTTTCTAACTTTCTTTTTGTAAACACCCATCTAGCTGGAGACATAGAACGGCTTTAGGGGTGTCAGTCCATTTGGGCTGCAATAACAGAATATTATAGCTTGGCTGGTTTATAAACAACAGAAAGTAATTTCTCACAGTTCAGGGGTCTAGGAATTCCAAGATCAAGGTGCTGATTTGGAGTCTGGAAAGGGTCCACTTCTTAATTCATCAACAGCTGCCTTTTCACCATGTCCTCGCATGGCAGAAGGGGTGAAGGAACTCTCCAGAATATCTTTTATAAGGGCACTAATCGTCTTCATGAAAGCTCCACTATTGTGAACTAATCACCTCCTAGAGACCCCTACCTCCAGATTGTATCAATTTGGGAATTAGATTTCAACGTGGATATGGGGACATAAACATTCAGTCTGTAGCAGAAAGATATCTACTTAATGAAGACGAGTGGATACAAACATTAAGAAAACATCAGTCCTGGGGCGCCTGGGTGGCTCAGTCGGTTGAGCATCCGACTCCTGATTTCAGCTCAGGTCATGATCTCACAGTTCATGAGATGAAGCCCCGTGTCAGTCTCTGTGCTGACAGTGAGGAGTCTGCTTAGGATTCTCTCTCTCTCTCTCTCTCTCTCTCTCTCTCTCTGCCCCTCCCTCGCATGTGCATGCTTTCTCTTTCTCTCTGTCTCTCCAAATAAATAAAGAAACATTTAAAGAAAAGGAAACATCAGTCTTATCTTCAAGTGGGGTCTTGCTTCCAGAAAAAAAACATGGCTCACGTACCCAGTAGATCTGAGCTTAAAGCCCAGCTTCACCACTTTTCTGTGCTAGGACCCCTGGGCAACTTGTCTGAACTTTGCTTTTCTCACTTGAAAATGGGAAAAATAACACACCGCAGGTTTCCTGGACGAATTAGATAGAGGAATGCGCATAGAATGTCTGCGGCTGTACATAGCACCTGGTAGGTGCCCAGTAAAAGACACATTGCAAGAAACATGCACATCCCTTTACAAAGTAAGGAACAGACAGAAACAGGTGCAATTTATAGACACAAAGTAGGAAGAGATGAAAGCAGTACTGAAGGGTCAAGGTCATGGAGGCCTTGAATGCCAATCTATAGCACATGAACACCTTGAGCAGCGGGCGGGGCGGGGGGAGGGGGGGCGAGGTCAGTGAAGGTTTCTGAGCAGCAGGGGGTGGCGGGGACAGTGCTTTTCTTCAGGAGGAAGATAATTATGGCAGCCAGGAAAAGGGAGAAGATAGAAGGAATCTGTGCTCTCCTCCTTCCAGCCGCTGAAATGTAACTTCACTCAAGCTCCTCCCCCACATCCAAGGCTCTGCCCTGCTGCCTGGGCACCTGGAACTTTGCTTTAAAGCCCACTTCCTTCCAGCCCGTAATCCATTCCACAGGACCACGTGTGCCTGGCCACTGAGCACTTGTAGGTTTAGCTATGAGCATCTTGCTGTGCCAGTCTTGGAGGGAAAGAACCTCTTTTCCAGTCCCCCGCCTCTGTTCTGGAAAGAGAGAGGTCTGACTCCATCTCAGACAGTTGATGGACAGAGGAAGGAAAGGAGCGGAGCCTCAGTTCCCTGGGCCTAGCCGTCTGTCTTGGGGACTTGGGATTTGGGAGAAGTGAAGCCTGACAGGCAGACATCAAAAATCACCAAATGACCAGAGGCCTCATTCAGCCTGATGGGCTCAATGCCCCTCGAATGTATAGCCCTCCTCTCAAGTAAACCTGCCATATGGAATTCTGCGGTCCGTTGGCTTCAGCATTGATTTTCTACGGTCTACAGCTCTTGAGCTTGCAAAATGCACTTCTAGAACAGAAATTTAGAAGAATGAAGTCAGCTAAGGCAACAAATTTACCTTTTTCTCTGCCCTGTTCTCCTCCCACCCCAATCAGGAAAAATGCCAGTGTTCCCAGGAGTGTGGACACAGTGAAGCTTGGTGTGAAGAGGTCTCTGGGGAACAGGTAAGGACAAAAGCCAGCCCAACCCTGGAGAGGAGTTAGGTTAGCATTAAGGAGATGGAGATAGATTCATTCATCCCACAGGCATTTCCTCCGGGGCCTCTCTGTGCTAGTTTGTGCCAGATGCTGGGGGATCTGAGACAAATGGGACCCATTCCAGCTCCTTGGGGGCTCAGAGTATGGCAAAGGAATCAGATCTATAAGAAGGAAATAATGGCTATGACAAGGGATAGTGATAGCTGCGGGGGATGGGTGTTGGGGAAACAATTACATATCTGGGATGCAGGGCTTCCTGGAGGAAGTGATATCCCACCTGGGCTTTAAAGGCTGAATAAGAGGTCACTGACAGACAGGGTGGGGAAATGAATCGCTTACCCTTAGGTACGCAGGTAGGAAAAAACAAAAATATATTTCCTTCTGGAGATCACAAGTCATTTCTATTTGGGGGAACAGGGAGGCAGCTGGTGGGAGATGAGGCTGGACACAAAATCAGGGGCTAAAAAGAGAGTCAAGACTAGGAAAGAGCAGGGGCACCTGGGTGGCTCAGTTGGTTAAGCATCTGACTTCGGCTCAGGTCATGGTCTTGTGGTCTGTGAGTTCGAGCCCTGTGCCAGGCTCTGTGCTGACAGCTCAGAGCCTGGAGCCTGCTTAGGATTCCATGTCTCCCTCTCTCTGTTCCTTCCCTATACACATTTAAAAAATTTTTTAAAAAAGGGCACCTGGGTGGCTTAGTCAGTTGAGCATCCGACTTCGGCTCAGGTCACGATCTCGAGGTTCACGAGTTCGAGCCTCGCATCTGGCTCTGTGCTGACAGCTCAAACCTGGAGTCTGCTTCGGATTCTGTGTCTCCCTCTCTCTCTGCCGCTCCCCCAATCACACCCTGTCTCTCTCTCTCTCTCAAAAATAAACAAACATTAAAATTTTTTTTAAAAAAGACTAGGAAAGAGTAGATATAATTCATGGCAGTTGGGATTAAAATTAGGTTTGAGATTTTGGATGCACTTAAAGGGAGATATTTAGCTATCTCAGATCAGCTAATAGCAAAATAACAAAAATACATGTACTTTACATGCATTGTCTCATTTAGACTACAGAACAAGCCAATGAGGTCAGTGGCTATTCTTATCCCATCTTATAGATCAGGAGATAGAGTACAGAGAGGTGGCGTGCCTTGCCAAGGTCACACACTAGGTAAATGGTGGTTGCCAGGGGCTGGGCAAGGAGGAATGGAGAGTTATTGCTTAAAGGGTACAAAGTTTCAATTTGGGAAGATGAAAAAAGTCCTAGAGATGGTTGTTGGTGACGGTTGCACAATGATGTGAATGTACTTAATTTCACAGAACTGTATGCTCACCAAGGGTTAAAATGGTAAATTTTAGGGGTGCCTGGGTGGCTCAGTCGGTTAAGCGGCCGACTTCGGCTCAGGTCATGATCTCGCGGTCCGTGAGTTTGAGCCCCGCCTCGGGCTCTGTGCTGACAGCTCAGAGCCTGGAGCCTGTTTCAGAATCTGTGTCTCTCTCTCTCTCTGCCCCTCCCGTGTTCATGCTCTGTCTCTCTCTGTCTCAAAAATAAATAAGTGTTAAAAAAATTTTTTTTTAAATGGTAAAGTTTATATTGTGTATATTTCACTACAATAAAAAAGAAGAAAATGGATGACAAAGGAAGGGTACGGAAAGATACAGGTATTGCCTCTTCTGCTACGGGCAGGTGAGAGGAAAGTTTGTCTTCCCAGGCCATTCCTGCCACCACAGAAGAGGTGAGCACAGGCGGGCTGAGGACCCAATTTTGCCACTCAGCACACAATTAGGGCCAGGTCTCATCGCCTTTCTGGGAAAACCAAGGAAGCTGGCTGATTCACAGATTTCCTCTAGCGTCTGCGTTCTGTGGTTCTGCCTTATTAGGAAGGCCGGGCTTATTCACAGGATGAGGTAAAAGGAACAGAAAAGCCAGGCCTTCGACATACTGGACATTTCCAAGTAATCCGACTTGCAACTGTGCTTCAGAAGAATGTGCCTTACAGAAATGATATCAGTGAGGGTCCTGGCATGAAACAGATGCCACCCTCAAACAGGGCGACCAGGGGACATTTACTGAAAAGTCCCCTTGCAAAGGTGTGGCAGGACTTGGGGAACCAAAAGGGGACAGGACTGTTAACATGTCTAGTGGAAACAGTGGTCCCAGGAACCCTCAGGGAAAAGGTATGTGGAAGGCCACCTTGGAGGCACAACCCTGCAGGACAAAAGAGAACTCAGGAAATTAATACCTAGACCTCTCTCTTCTTCTGCCCTCAAACTGCTGCCAGGGCTTCCCATTGGCCAAGCCCAAGAGGAAGCTGAGGACAGGGAGCCTGTCCCTGAAATCCTAACAGGCCATCCTCTAGGGCCAGGGCAGGGTGGCAAAACCTGGCAAGGAAGTTGGAGGTGCAAATGGAGGGGTGAATCCAAAATGAATCAGCACCAAACCATCCAGGAACCTGGCCAGGGCTGCCGAGAAGCATCCTCCCCAGGATGACCCTCACCGTCTTTCAAAGGCTGACCTCAGATCTAGGGTGGGAAGGAGCCCTGGGTTCTGTCAGGCCCGGAGGGGAGTTACGCAGTTTGTTGGAAAGAGCCCCCGCTTACTAGTGTGACAGCATTGGCCAGGCTCCCATCCATGCATCGATGTGTACATTCATTCAGACATTTGTTCAGCCAACATCTGAATATGACTCTGAACCAAGCCAGGGCTAGGAGGCACTGGATGAAGAAATGTGGAACAGCCCCAGCCACCCTTAGCTTGTGAAATATGCCTAGAGCCAGATAGTGATGGGTTCCTTCCACCAGTTCTGTGAGTCCGCAGGCTGTTCTCAGTCACCTCCTCTGTAATACGGGTCAACCATCTTTTCCTCCCGGAGTTGTCTTGAGGATTCAAAGGGAACATTTTGGAAAAGCAGAAAGAAGGTTCTGCATCTGGCAAGGAAGAAGTGTCCCACATTTGGGACTCAATGGCCTCTGTTACCAAGCACCCAACTGCCCCTCACTCGCTGACCACCTTACGCTGTTCTGCCACTCTTGCAATTATATTGTACTTGTATTTGTTGCCATTTTACTCCCTGAATCTCCGAGGCTCGGGTCTGGGTTTAAAACTGCCAACTTTTATACCCTGGCCAGACATTGCCGACAGCTTCACGTGCATCTTCACGCGGGGAGCTCAGCCCTGGTTGGTGGGCACTCGTACCAGGCCCATTTTACAGATGGAGAAACTGAACCCGGAGAGGAGAAGCAACTCGCCCAAGGCCACAGAATAGACAGCGGCAGAGTCGGAATTTGAACCCGGGAGCCAGGCCCTCAGATCCGGCGCTGGACCGCGACTCCCGAGCGAGCGCGTGCGGGAATGAGCCAGCGAGTGACTGGACGGCGGGTGCCCGCCCGTCCCCTCCCCCGGCCGCCGGGGCAGGGCGCCGGGACAAAGGCGCGGCGGAGACCGGACGTGGGCCAGCCGGGTCCGCGCGCCGGGGGCGGGAGCGGGGCCGGGCCCTTTAAGGGGGGCGGGGGCGGCGCCCGGGGGGCCGGGCCGGGGGCGGGCG
>NW_026057577.1:91537613-91653238 GCF_023721935.1 Panthera uncia
CGGGCCCGAGGGCGCGCGGAGCGAAGGGCGGCGGCGGCGGCTCGTGCTCGGTCCGGGCTCCGGATAGCGCTCGGCACCCCGCTCGCAGCCCGCGGCGGCGCGCCCCCCGCACCCGCGCCCCCCCGCACCCGCGCTCGGCCCCGCGGAGGACGGCCATGCCGCCGCGGCGCAGCATCGTGGAGGTGAAGGTGCTGGACGTGCAGAAGCGGCGGGTGCCCAACAAGCATTATGTGAGTGCCGCGCGGTCCCCACGCCCCCTCGAGCCCGTGCCCCGCCGGGGGCGACCGAGAGCCCCCCGGCTCTGAAAACTTCCGAACCGTCTGCTCTCTCCCCACCCTCTCCTTCTTTCCCCTCCTCGGCCCTGCTGCTTCGAGCCCGGGTCTCTCCAGCTCCTCCCCCTCCCCCTCCTCTCTTTTGCCCGGTTCTCCTCCCCTCCTTCCCGTTCTCCCGCCTCGCCCCTCCGCCGCTCGTGTCCCCCTTAACTGTCTTCTCCTCGGCCCCCTACTCCGTCCTGCCCATCTGTGGAAAAGTCTGGCCCAGGCAGTGTAGGGGACGGAGAGACAGAAAGAGGGGGAGGGGGAAAGAGAGAGACACAGATAGAAGCTCCTGTTCTCGGGCCGCCCGCCCTGTTCCTCCTTGTCCAGAGGCACTCAGACCCGCAGTGTCTTACCCACAGGTAGCCCCTCTAGGGACCGCCAAGTTTGGCTCCGTCCTTTTGGAGCAGCCAGCCAGCCTAAGCGATCTCTGAGAATGGATCCTTTGAGTGCCTGCACCGTGAAAAGGTTTTAAAAAAAAAAAAAAAGTCTCTGCCCTTTTTCTCCAGTAACTTCTGTTAAAAAATGTGCGAAAGTTTTCTCCTGGTACCTCCCTCTGTAAAATGAGAATCTTGTTTAGAGCTAGCGAGGACTTGAGAAAATGGGCCAGTAACCTCATTGTGCAGATGGGAAGGCTGAGGCTCCAAGAAGCTGCAGGTTCTAGAACATGGAGCTGCATTCAGGCCTTCCCTGCCTCTGGAACGTGTGCCAGGGCAGGCGGTGACCCCCACATGGGAAATGGATTCTGCAGCAATCTAGGAGCTGAATCTGGGTTCAGGGGCCATGGGATCACCTCAGAGGTTTTGGGTGGAGGTATAATGGGTCTGTGGGATGTTGGGCCCAGGTGAGGCCTTGGGGAGGCCTCCCTTACTGGAGGGAAGGGGGCTCTGGTGTCTCTGGTGGTGAGAAGGGGGCAGTGGCAGCGCCTAGCTGCAGAGAAGTTAACCAGGAAGGAAAAAAGCAAGAGGGAGGGAAAAAATCCTAACAAAGAAGTGTAGAACAATGAATAGCAAAGGGCGTTGGCTGGCTAAATTCAGCTCCTTGGCCTCCCTGCAAGTCTTCTCTGGATCTATTTTCTTAAGAGGCTCATTCTTACAGAGCAGATCTATATGCCCTCCGTGAATAGCTTATAAAATCCTGAAAGGAGATAGCCGGAATCCACTCTGCACTCTCCACGAGAAAGGGTGTGCTGTGTGAGTCCGTATTGTTATTGGCTGGGCAGCCAGTTATTCAGCCCTTAGCCAGGCTGTGGGAAGCAATTTCCTGGACCTGTGGCATCCTTAAATAGAGTGAAGTTTCCCTTGATTCCAGAGCTGAGCTAAATTGTCTTTTTTTTCTTCTTCTTCTTTTTTTTTTTTTTTTTTTTTTGTCAACTGTTTCAAATACTGCCAAATCGTGGTTTCTTGTTTGAGCTTGTTGAGTGTGTAACTGAGTTGCCTTTTTGGTATGAAGACAGTTTTCACCAACATGGCAACAAAAGGAAGTCTAAAATTCTCCATGCTGCCTCCCACCCAATCTGTGAGCTGGCAAAACCAGAATAGATACAGTCACCACGAAGTGGGCATCATCATCCACTAACCCTCTCCTCTCCGCTCCCGGTGCACACCACATGAGGCAGAGGTTCTTGAGCCCATTTGACGGATGAGGAAACTAAGGCTCAGAAAGGTGAGGTCTTCTGCCTGAGGTCACAGTCACAGGCAGAGCAAGGATGTCAATCCACGTCTGTTGGACATCAAAAGGTGGTGTTTCACCTGACCACTACATCACTTTCTAGATCCCATACCTTCATAGTTTCCTGAAGCAAAGTCCCCTTAAGAACCAAGAAGTCTGCCATCATTTGTGATCATCCTGCGGCTTTTCATTCCCTGCTTAGTCGGATTCATATCTGCCAGCTGTTTGAAGGTTTGGCAGCTTTAGGGGGCATCTTGCTTGCTTTTCCATCCCTTTTTTCGGGGTCCTTTGAGACAAATTACAATATGGATTTGGGTTCACATCGTGGCCTCAACTTGATAGCTGTGCGGCTTCTGAGCCTCAGTTTTCTCATCTGTACCTGGGGGGTGATGGTGCCCACTTCCTCGGGGGAGGGACCACGTGACAGCAGGGCTGGCTTGCCATCATTGTTAGAAGCCTGCCTCCCTGCTCCATGGTGTCCATGTCACCCTGATTGGGAGTGTGCCGAGGTCACATGTGGAGAGATTTCACCAAAAACTTGTTTTTCTGCATGTGGGGTTAGTCACTCTTGTGACTCAAGGGGGCCCCCTCCCTTGGATCCAGCCTTTTGGGTTCGTCAGATGACATGGGGCAATGGGTTGAACTGAAGCCTGAGTTATCTACAGGAACAGGGCAGATTTAATGCCATGATGGCAGGGGACCTGAACCCACCAGAAACTGCCAGTGCCTCCCCGCTCCTGTTCTCAAAACACACCCACCCCACCACTCTGGAAGAGTGTGGAGGCACCTATTGGCATAGGCCTAGACTCTCATCCCATTTGGTACCCTCTTCTCAGAACCTGGCCCAGCCACCCTGGAGGGAAAGCATGAGAAGGGAAGTTGGACAGTCCTGAGCTCTGCTGTGTGACCTTAGGCTGCTCAGTTTCTCTCTCTGAGCTCCAGCTTCTGTAATCTGCAAGCTGTAAATACTGCTGCTTCCCCCTAGGACCGAATTTCTCACCTCAACCCTGTTGCCACGTTGAGCCAGATCATTCTTGTTGCCAAGGGCTGTCCTGAGCACTGTAGAATGTTTAGAATCCTCTCTGGCTTCTATCCGCTAGGTGCCAGTGGCATCCCCCTCCCAAATTGTGACAACCAAAAATGTCCCAGGACATGTCTCCCATGATTCCCCCCAACCCCCTGCCCCAACCATTGTGTTAGAATATACATATCAGTTATGGAGGGTTCCGTTAGCCATGCCCCGTAATTTTCCACCCCCTCCTCCCCATTTGCAGCTACCTTGCCTACCACCTGTTCATCCCTCAGTTGCTTTGGAAGGAACAGGTAACAGGGACTGTAGATGTCATAGAGAAACTGCATCTGAGCTCAGGGCTGGGCCCCCTGTTCCACCTGAAAAGGCAGATCTCCATGATCAGGGTGACATCCTGTCTCTGCCCAGCCCCCGCCTCCTTCGCTTGTGGGCACAGACATCATCAGTGGGCCCAGGGGCAGAGCCACAGGTCAGGAGGTCTGGAGAATGCAGGGGCAGAAGCTCCCGGGGCCTCTGAGAGCCTAACAGTTGGAGAGGGGGTTTTGTTGGTGATAATATTGGTAATAAGGATAGGATTATTTGGAGAGTCTCTCCCGGAGCCACCACCCTCTGTCAGAGGCAGGGAGAGATAAAGGCTTAGAGAGCTGCTCCATTTTTGTGCGGCCACCTTTCCTGCTCCGGAACCCAGGGCTTTCTGAATGAATGGAAAGGGGGCTTTCAAGCGCGATACCCTGGGGAGACCCTTCCCGGCTAGGTTGTCTTCTTTCTGACTTGAGGGGAGGAGGAAGTGCTCCCTGCACGTTTTGCAGGTTTTATTTGGATCACCCCATTTCCTGCACTGGAGCGGGATGTGTAGAAGCCTTAGGTTCAGAAGACAGTGCTGTCTGCAGGAGCTAGGAGATGCTGGCTTACCTAATCGAGATCTTGAGATGTTAAGAGGAGCAAGATGGTAGTAGTCGTTACAACAGCAGTAATCACAACAGCTGAAATATGATCAGTCGTGGTGGGTCAGGCACTGGATTAAGCTCTCTATATAATTAGTCATCATAACAGTCCTTTAAAATAGGTACTCTTGGGGACGCCAGGATGTCTCCGTTGGTGGAGCATCCGACTCTTGATCTCAGGGTCATGAGTTCAAGCCCCACATTGGGCATGGAGCATATTTAAAAACTAATAATACAATAGGTACTTTTTCATTATATTAATCTACTGTTTCAAATATACGAATACAGAAAGTATCTATCCACCATCCAGCTCTGTCAGAACTTCATATCTTGCCATATTTCAGATCTTTAATTTTGTTCGTTGAGAAATAAAACATGGCAGATGCAAAGCCCCTCGTGTACCCTCCCCAGCTCACGCCAACCCCCTCCCCCACCCAAATGAACCAGTGTCCTGCATTTGGTGTTTGATGTTTGTCATTCCCATTCGCTTTAAAAAAAAAAAAAATAGAACATTCGGTCTATTAGATAGGATTTTTTTTCTCTAGCAGCTTTATTGAAGTATAATTTACATGCCATAAAATTCACTCATTTTAAGCGTATGTTTGCTGATTATTTTAGTAAATTTACAGAGCTGTGAGACCACCACTACAATCCAGTTTTTTAACATTTGCATCAACCCCAAAAAGATCCCTTGGACTGGTCTGCAGTCAGTCCCCTTCCCACCCCAGCCCTTATGCCCCTTTTAATGTTTTTTACCTTTTTAACTGCCCCAAATCTTGCATTGAGTGTTTTAAAACTACATAAAAACATCGCCCTTTCAAGATCTATGCTGACACACGTGGCCCCAGTTTCATTTTAACTACTATTTAATATTCCACTTGAGGGGCACCTGGTGGCTCAGCCGGTTAAGCATCCGACTTTGGCTCAGGTCACGATCTCGTGGTTTGTGGGTTCGAGCCCCGCGTCGGGCTCTGTGCTGACGGCTGAGAGCCTGGAGCCCGCTTCTGATTCTGCCACTCCCCCTCTCGCGCTCTGTCTCTCTCTGCCTCTCAAAAATAAATAAATGTACTAAAAAATTTTTTTTAATATTCCATTTGAATATACCACTATTTATTCTAGCTCCTGGTGGGGTCTTTTGGGGTGTCCCCAGCAGTTCAGATCTGTGTGGCTGCTTCCTGCACATGGTGGAGTTGCTGGGTCAGGGGGTTTGTGCACTTTCAGCCTTTACGTTTAGATGCCCCCAGAGCAGTGTCTGTGCATCCCTTTGCTGCGTGTCCTAGCTAACACCCCAAATTGTCAGCCTTTTTAGTTTTTGCCAAGCTGCTGGGTGCAGAATAGTATCCGATGGTTGGTGTGTGTTTGGATTTTTCCCTGCTTGCTGGTAAGGTTGAGCATCTTTTCACACCTTTGTCGGCCATTTGAGTGTCCTCTTCTGTGAATTGCCTGTTTTATCTTTTGCTCCTTTCTCCGTATATTGAGTTATTTGTCTTCTGTTAATTGGTACGATTTATTTATACAGTCAAGATCCTAATCCTTCAGGTAGTTATTACATTAAGGGTTCCCATTCTCCCCTTGAGACTGAAAGGGAGGGCGTGCACCTAACTAAGGTCACACAGCGAGGAGTGGCAGCATGGGGATTGAGCCAGATACGTACGTGCTCTAGGAGAGGTGGCAACTGTGTGATCCCAGCCCTAAGCCAAGTGATGTCGGGTGTGTCACCTGGCTTCTGGACCCCAGTTTCTCCACCCTGCCCTTCCCCCCATCTCACTGCTCCCTCAGCCTGGATTGATGCAGCTCAGGCGGCCGCCAGCCCTAAACATTCTCACCCCAGGAAGCTCTGGGTTGATTGTGCCCCTGGAGTGATGGGGTGGCAGACCCTGTGCCACCAGTCTTGAAACCTTTCTCCCTTTGCCAGGCCCCTAGAGCCCAGGGGTCACTATTCGGAGCTGCTGATCACGCCCTTCTTAGGTATTACTGGCAATCTCAGCTCAGCCTGTAGGAAGCCTCTGGGTGGTGAGCTTGGTGGTCTGGAACAAATTGTGAATCTGCATTAGCTGCATTCAGTTTCCAGCTACTAGTTACCTGGCACCCCCTTTTTTGCAGAAACATGCAGGACAGGGCAGTGAACTTGAGTGGAAAGAACTTGGGTGTTAGAGATGAACATGGCCTTGGCTGACTCCGCCCCTAGCCCTAGTTTCTGCATCTGTAGAATGAGTACAGTGTCGTCCTCCTAAGACTGTTGTGTGCTGTTTTTGATAACATATGGACTCTATCTACACTCCATGCCTTCTGCCGGGAGAGATAAATGCCAGTGACTAGCACATTTCTTTCATTATGAAAAGACCAAGGTTTTTTGTTTTTGTTTTTTTAATGTTTGTTTATATTGGGGGACGGGGCGGGGGAGAGACAGAGGGAGACAGGGGATCCGAAGCAGGCTCTGTGCTGACAGCAGACAGCCTGATGTCGGGCTGGAATTCACCAACCACGAGATGACCTAAGCCGGAGTCAGTCACTTAACCAACTGAGCCACCCAGGCACCCCAAGAAGACCTAGCTTTGAGTCCTCTCCAAGCACTTCTGGGTTAGATGAGCTCTCTGAGGGTATGTAAAAAGGGAGCCGGAGTTGTAATAGTCCTTACCTAAAGTGTGGGCAGTTATGAAGATTCACTCGTGTCACACAATATTCAGTCTGATGCATCATGTATAAGAGGCACTTAATCAATCATAGTAGTCATGAAAAATAATATTGACAGTAATAATGGCCATGATCCAAATCTGTGCCTCTTTCCTACCTGCTGCTGTGAGGCCAGGCTACAGGTTCTCCATGCTCTTTCATTCAAGAGGCATTTCTAGGGTGCCAACCCCAGGCTGGACACCCTACGGCTGCTGGCATAGGCCCTTGAGCAAGGCTGAGCCTTCCTATCTACTCGGTAGGTGGGTTCTTGTCGTGCGCCCTATGTGGGTCACAAAGAAGTAGACATTAAGACCCCTCAGGTCGGCTTTTTTTTTGTTTTGAATTAATTTATTTATTTTGAGAGAGAGACAGAAAGCAAGAGCAGGGAAGGAGAGAGAGAGAGAGAGAGAGAGAGAGAGGGAATCCCAATCAGGCTCTGCACTGTCAAACACAGAGCCCCACGCGGGGCTCAAACTCACGAACCGCAAGATCATGACCTGAGTACAAACCAAGAGTCGACACTGCACGGAGTGAGCCACCGAGGCACCCCTAGGTAGGCTTTTGTTTTCAATGGCTGTTGCTTTCTTCTGATTGAAAAATAGTGGACCTTATCAGTTGCATTGCCCCATCCTGCTCTGTCTGGCCCACAGATGCAAGGAGCTAGATAGGGCATCTCAGCAGGAGATATCAGCCTGCTGATTATACTCTGGGCTCCTGCAGCTGTCTCAAGATCAAGGCAGGTGGGGCTCTCATATCTTCAGATTATTTACATGTCACTTTAGTTCAGACTTTGAACCTGTGTCATTCCGTGCTTCTGGTGAGCAGAGAAAGTACACCAGAAAGCCTGTGTTCAAGTCCCTGCTCTGCCACCTACCAGCAGTGTGACTTCAGACAAATGTCTTACCCTTTCTGCACCTCAGTAAAATGGGAATAATAACAGTTCCAATATCATAGGGCGGATGTGAGGATTAAACAAGCCTAGCATCTCATAACTATGAGCTTTATTGGGAACATACAAACATAGTATCATTTATGATAGTAAAAAGTTGGTATCCACTTAAACGCCCGTGGCATGCTAGGATATCATCAAGATGGTAAAAATATATTCTGTCTTCTGTCATGGGAATATTAAATAGTAAAAGCTGATTGCAAAACAACATGCTCAGGCTGATTCCCACCTGATTACGAATGAAGGATGAAAATATGTGTCTGTATAAGCACAGAAATATAGCTGATAAAATGTCACTTTTTTTTTTTTTTTTTTTTGCTCGTCTGTGCTTTTCTGTTTTCCAAATGTTCTGCAGTGAACACATATTCCTGTTTTTAGTGAAAATAAAAAATACAGCAAATGCTCATTTTAAATTTTTTTTTCAATGTTTTTTATTTATTTTTGGGACAGAGAGAGACAGAGCATGAACGGGGGAGGGGCAGAGAGAGAGGGAGACACAGAATCGGAAACAGGCTCCAGGCTCCGAGCCATCAGCCCAGAGCCTGACGCGGGGCTCAAACTCACGGACCGCGAGATCGTGACCTGGCTGAAGTCGGACGCCTAACCGACTGCGCCACCCAGGCGCCCCGCAAATGCTCATTTTAAAAAAGAAGCAGTGCCGGGGCGCCTGGGTGGCTCCGTCGGTTGGGCATCCAACTTCGGCTCAGGTCATGATCTTGCAGCTCGTGAGGTCGAGCCCCACGTCGGGCTCTGTGCTGACGGCTCAGAGCCTGGAGCCTGCTTCGGAGTCTGTGTCTCCCTCTCTCTCTGCCCCAACCCACTCGCATTCTGTCTCTCTCAAAAATAAATAAACATTTAAAAAAAGGTTTTTTTAAAAGAAGCAGTGCCAAACTGTGGGTGGCTCCAGCCGGGTTCCCACATCCTGCTGCCCCATCCTGTCCCGAAGCAATGGGGTTCTCCCGGCTCCTCAGAGAGCCTGTCCTCCCAAGGTAGGCGCCAGCCTCCAAGACTCTTCCCGCTCTCCTGCTGCAGAGGGAGGTCTCTGGATGTGGCTTTCCAGTGCGAGAGCCCAAGAAATGGAAAGAAATGAGTTTAAAATACCTCGAGGGAAGGCCTGAGCAGACGCTTTTCTAGTTAAAATGCTGTTTGCTCTGCGGGTCCAGGCCCTCCTCCCATATCGCCTGCAGCTCAGGAGGGTTGGAAAGAATTGCAGGCCTGAGTTCTATGGTCTGCACCGAGGTCACAGGGCACAAGAAAGTTCATCCAGATTAGAGGGATGCCCTGCACCCCCCTCCCTGGATGTTCATTCATTCGCTTTTAGCCCACCCCAAGGCGCATGGGGGTCAGCACGAAGTACAGTTATCACACTGCCAGAAAAGTACCAGGGGACCGCACCATTCGTTGTACTGAACATCTAGGACACTTCTATCCTCATTGCAAATGATGAGTGCTTTTTTCCTGGAGGGAGGGCTGTGGTAGGGGGAATAGTCTTGCTTTGCGTGACTCAGTTTTTTCCTTCCCCTTGGGGATGAAAGCCAGCCGTGGGCCACTGCAGCTGCAAGAAAGGGGGCCATTGGCTGAGGGTCCTCTCAGCCTGGTGGATACAAGCAGTGAGTCATGGGCACCCATCCCTAGCTGAAGGAGAGAAGTCGACGCTTGTTAAGAAGGCCACGTGGCCGGAGGGTTGTGAGTGTGGCTTCTGCCCTCAGAGACTGAGTTCTAGTCTGAATCTGCCATTCACTCACTGTTGGCCTCGAGCCTTCTCCTCTGGGAATGGGTGGCTTTGGTGGCTTTGCAAATTAAGTGAGCTTTTGTGCAGAATGCCTGAGGACAGTACTGCTGGGACAGTTGTCCTTGGAGCTTCCTGGCCTGGGGTAATGCCCAGACACTGGGGCCCTGTGGTTCCTTCCTCAGAGCCCTTGTCAGCAGGGTTAGCCAGACCCTGGCTAGAGCTGGCATTGCTGCCCCCTGCCACGACATGGGAACTGGCTGTAATTGAGTCAGGAGGCTCGGTGTCTCGTAGTGGGCCAGTGGGCAGGGGCTTGTGTGGCTCACTCCTCTGGGACTCTCCCAGGAGCCCACAGGCCCAAGCTTTGTCACACATCCATCGTTCCTCCGCCCCCTACTCCAGACTGCGGGGTGTTTTCCTCCCATACTTGCTGGCCTGGATGCAAGCCTGCAGGTGGGCAGAGAGCCCAAGCGCAGGGCCCTCTTGAGGTGGTGAAGGGAGGAGGGACTATTGGTGCATCTATTGTGTGCAGGTGGACAGAGCTCTCCTGCCTGCTTCTCTGCAGGCCTATCCCAGGCCATCCTCAGGCATCCTTAGGGTTGCCAGATTTACCAACTTTAACAGGATGACCTGTTAAATTTGAATTTTAGATAAACATGCGATATTTGGGACATACTGACACTACGGAATTAATCATTTTTTATTTGAAATTCAGGTTTTACCAGGCATCCTGTACTTTGTCTGGCCGTTCCACCAGAACCACAACTTTCAAAAAGAAAACAACAACCAAGAGACCTTTGCACTTTGTAGTCGACCATGTTTCTTGAGAATTCACTGAACAAATATAAATCCTTACAGGAGCCTGGCACTTTGACATGCAGGGATGATATACAGATAAACAAACCAGGAATTCAGACTTCAAGGAGGTCAGTGTTCTGAGAGAGACAGGTAGACAGGGTGTTTCAGAGCTAGTCTGGAACTTGGGGAGTAGGCACTTGGGTTCTGGGGAAGTTGGACTTGGATGAGGCGGCATGGCAGAGGTGATCCAAGGCCGATCACAGAGCCGGGGAGAGATTCCACAAGTGGAAAAAGGGAGGGGAATTTCAGGCAGAGAACAGGAAGGCGAAGAAATGGAAACCCCAGCATAAAGTGTGTTTGAGAAAAGCAGGAGAGCTTTGAGTGACGGAGATGCAGCGTGCCTGGCAGGTGCAGGCCAGAAGGACCTGGGGGGCTCCTGAGTGGGCCAGCAACCACGAAAGAATACAAAGCATGGACACCACGCTCAAGAAGGCCATGGCCCCAGTATACACGGGCTGGGGGCCAGGGGTCGGCACCAGAGGTGTCCAAAAGGAAGTCACTGGAGTAGTCAGGAAGCTGGTAGTCAGGGCCCCTCCTGCTGGCTGGGTGGTTAGAAAGGCCTTTCACAGGAGAATGGAGGGGGCAGAACACAGATAAAAAGTGGGAGGATCTTGGAGAAAGAAAGCACCTGTCCACAGAAGGGCTGTATGCAGTGAAGATGAAGTCAGGGTGGGAGGGACGGGAGGGAAATATTAGAGGGGACTGTGGGAGTCCAGCTCCAGGAAGAGAGAATCTGATTGGTCAAGCCCAAGATCACCTGGCCGTCCTTTGGCCCAGCAAGGGCCAGATATTGGAATAGATACTCCCCCTAAATTGCAAGCAGTGGGAGAGACAGTCATTGTAGGAGATTCAGGGTACTGTTGCTGAAGAAGGAGCTGGTGGAAACCATTGATGCCGGCCACGTGGGTACTATTATTAGCCCATTTCACAAGTGTGGAAACTGAGGCTTGGAAAGGTGGAATAATTTACCCAGGATTGCACTCAGCTCTGTGTGCATCATTGACCACAAATGAGAGTATAGTCTCTCTCCCCAGACATGAAGGGAAACATTGCCTTAAAGCACATAAGGATAATATTTTCTAGTCTGCTTAATTAAGCAGAATTGCATGGACCCCCTGCCCACTGCATTGGCAAAGACAGCTAGAAACCCACACAGTGGCGTCACCATTTCCTCCTCCCCAGCCAAGGTGTGAATCAGCAGCCTTTGGCTTCGGGCCAGCCTTGGCTGCCAGTCCCTTGCACAGATGTGGGTTTATTGTCTGCCCTGGCCAAGCCTGGCCCCAGGCCGGAGAGAGGCTAAGATAGCCAGGCAGCCTTTGTCCCCATGGAGGTCACCGTCTGTTGGGAATGCATCACCACTGCACTGGGGCCCTGATGGGGCATAGCATGGAGCTGTGGTGACAGGGAGGGGTCTGAGGCCTGGGCTGCCTATTCTTCACTGGGACAGAGAGGTTTGCTCTGGAGGGGGAAAGCCAACTGGCAGAGGAATCCTCAACACAGGTAGAATTCAGAGGGTCCTGAACTTGGAAGGGGGAAAGTTCATCTTTATTTCCATTAGCCTCCGGCCATAACTTAGCATTGCCTTTCTTTGTGAACGAAGGCAGCAGCCCTCGGTGATGTTAGTAATACCTGGGACTTTGTCGCCAGAGGTAGTGTCGTATCACTTTATAGTTATTGCATGGATCCCAAAGATCATTCATTTATCCTCTGCTGGTAGTAAGTAGATCATTCACTACCGCTAGATTTCGTTAATAAAGGGGTACCTGTATTCGCCGTTTTGGTTTTTGAAACCCTTTCAATATATATAATTCAGTGTAATCCGTTTTCATTTGAAATCCTTTGTGCTTTATTTTATTAATGCTAGATCATTCTGAGAAGTGGTCCATGGGTTGCGTGAGGTTGCCAACGGGGTCCTAAGCTCAAAAAAAAAAAAAAAAAAAAGATGAAAAACTTCTGGGTAGAAGTTTCCAACTTTGGGTTTGGAAGCCAGATGGCATGGGTTCGACCCAGCTCTGCTGGCTCCCGGCTGTGTGAGCTGGAGTAAGCGTCTTAACTTCTCTGTGCCTCACTTTTTTCATCTGTAAAATGAGAATAAGAATGGCACCTACTGTGGGTTGTTTCACATAAAGGGTTTAGAGCAGTACCCGGCTGTGAAAGGGCTGGGTAGTTACCTGTTAGTATTGTCTTAGCATCATCATTATCACCATTACTTTCCAGACAAGCAACGCAGCTGATATGACTCGGGTGGTCTGGAATGATCGCACGTTGAGAAGCATCCTCTAAATGGACTAGCCCGGGATGCACCCCCTGAGATTTAAAGCAGTTTTCCTGGATGATTTATATATTCGGATATTCAGCGGTGTGGTAATTAAAGCGATGTCGAAAATAGCCTAGATGTTTGTCGTTGGAAATGTGATTAGATAAATGATAGATGGCCTTCGGTGGACTATTAAGGGTTCTTTAAACATGGTTTGTTCAAAGAATTTTTAACGAGATGAGGAAATGCTCACCATATAATGCAAGTGAAAAAGACAAATTGTATACACAATGTGATCTTCATTTCTTGAGTACTTCCGAAAAGAGTCTGGGGAAGAAATATGCCCAAAACAGCATTTCTGGTGGTGGAAACACGGACAGTTTTAAGACCTCAGACTTTGCTGTCAGGGCTTGTTCCCAGCTGGATTGCACAAGTGACTTGACCTCCCGAGGCCTTACTTCCTCCACTACAGAATGGAAACAGCGATACAATGCAGCCTCATAGGAAGTACATCTAGGCTGTTAGTCGTTGTGAAGAATTATATTGTTTTATATTGCATTATATTTTTGTGTGTTATCGCACGTTTCCCTGGAGGGGAGAGGACAGTGTAGTATGGCAGAGGTGGGAAGGAGAGAGGGAGAAGGAGGGGACCCTGCTTCCCTTGCTCCCCCTTTTCCTGTCTCATGGACTTGTGTATGAACCATGAGAAGCTGGCAGAAAATTCCACACAGGAGCTCGAATTGAGGCTGGGAGGAATATTCTCTGCCAGATGAGCCCAGCAGGATATGGGGACAGGGGTGGCCAAGGATACTCACAGAACTTGACCCTTAGGAATCACTACGGTTTTTGCAGGAAAAAGTGCTCCTTGTCTGTACAAAGCTTAAAACCCACTTCTGTAGCTCCCCCCCCCCCCTTTATCTGGTGCAAGAATCCCTCTCTCCTTATGACACCTCTACTAGGTGGCTGTCCTCAGGGTCTGAGAGCTCAGTCCTTCCACATTCTCATCTAGTTGTTTTCTCCTCCATGTCCCCAAGCCCAGTGGGACAAGATGAGGCCAGACTTAGGGGTAGGGGGCAGTTGTTTAGGGAGTATTCTAGATTAGTTGGCCTCTTTCTGCCTGTCACCCAACCAGGGCACCCAGCTTTGATTCTGAGGCTCTCAATGGACAAGCACCATTGCAGTGCCCATATATTGGGTCCAGTCATCCATTGACGTGTCTTCTCTCCCACTGGGCCTGAGTCCCTCATAGTCCAGGGCCTTACTCAGGACAGGAGCCACGTGTATTCCTTGAAGCCATAACTGCTTGGGCTCTCTCAGTCCCAAGGTCCCATGATTCTAGGGCGATGGCCGTTGACATTGTTCAGCTGAGACAATCAGATTCCTCCTGACGACCTCCTTTTGCCACCAGACCAAGCCTTTTGTCATAGCTGTTAAGGCACAGGCTTTGGAGGCAGCCAGACCTGGATGCAAATCCCGGCTGTGTCATTTTCTAGTTGTGCAATTTTGGGTGGGTTACTTAACTTCAGTATCTTCTTCATTTATAAATGGAGGAGTCATCCCAGTACATGACACATAGTAAACACTCAAGAGAAAAGTAACTGTAATTCTTAGTCTATCTGGAAACAGAAGGAATCCTCTAACCCTCTGGGATGCTGTTAGGTTGAACCCTATGAAATTGTCCATTTTTTACCCAAATGGCAGTTTCACTGGGTTCAACCTAATGATATGAATTTGATTTGGGCCTAAGGAACTCACTCTGCTTGCGTGGAAGGAGATTCACTACTATACCAGACATGTTGCAGACATTATCCCATCATATGCATTACAACAACCCTGAGAGACAGGAAATACTTTTATTAGCATCTCTGTTTTACAGACGGGGAAACTGAGGCTCCTCAGTAGCTTGCTTGAGGAAGTGTTTTTAGCAGGATCAGAACCCACGTCTGTCCAACTCAGAGTCCATGTGGTTGGCATTGTTGCTGTCTTGAGGCTGGGCTGCCTGTCCTGTGTGGTGTCATGGACGAATGCATGGAAGAGCTCCCAGCATTCTCTTGAGCCCCCTGGCCCAGCAGCTGGCAGATGTGGACCAGAGGCTCCCTGAGATGTCACCTGGGGGACCCCACATTTCTGACCCTCAGTTAGACTGTCTCCGCTTCCACAGTATTCTGCTGCAGTGCCTTTGGCCTTGGTTGGAGGACTGGAGGGTGATAAGGACTTGTGTCAGTTATCCTTCCGAACTTTGGGAGTGTTCTTCCCAAGCCCTCCTGTTCACCTGATTCAACACCTAGATCCTGGTGTCTAGACTCTGGATCCAGGCACAGTGTCCCCTCGTCCAGCCCTTGTCCACAGCCCCACTGAGGCAGAGCCAGAGTGGCCACTAGAGGCAGGAGGCTGGACAGGGAGCCCTTGCAGAAACCCAGACTGGTGACTGTGTTGGCCTGAACTAAATAAGGCCATCGGCTTTTCCAGACTCAGTTACCCCATCTATAAAATGGGGAAGACAATAGGTCCTGCCCCATAGGGGAATAAGGATTAACTGGCCTGAGCATGGCCAGTAGTAAGGAAGTGCTCCTTAAATGTGAATCTGTGTGGTTGTTTTGCTGTTTTTCATTAAGAGGGAACCCCTGAGAGACTCTAAGGAGGAAGGAAATCCAGTCAGATGCTGTGTTTTAGAAATATCCCTGTTGAGGTGAGCAGAGGGGCAGGAGGCCCTGGAGGGAGCAGCTGCTGCATCCAAAATGAGGTGGCCCAGGCCTGAGCTGAGGCTGCGTGGTGGAGGAAATAGCCAGCGAGGAGGCAGCATGAGCCAGCGGGGCGGGGAGGACCCAGGATGAGAGCTGGCTGCCAGATTCTTTGCTCTGTCTTCTCTCCTACATCTTTCCAGCCACCCTGGCCCCCATCTCCTCCTCCACTGAACTCCCTCCCAGCTTGGAAGTCCCAAGTCCATGTGACCTTGTTTTAGAAGGTGCCAGACTTCTGGGGTCTTCTGATTTCTGCAGGATCAAGAATAGCCAGGCATCTGCACACATTTCATTGCCTTGGTACCCACTAACTGTAGGTTGGGGGAGAAGTAACAACTATTCTTTATTGAGTAGCTGCCGTGTGCCTGGTGCTGTGCTTAGAGCTTTGCATGCGTTGAATCAGCTGATCTTTACTGTCATCCCATGAGGGAGGCACCACTATTACCCCCATTTTACAGATGGAGAAGCAGGCTGAGATAGGACTTGCCCAGGCCCATGCAGCTAGGAAGTCACAGGGTTTGAACCCAGGCTTCGGGTGGGTCTGGCGGGGGTCACACTCTGGAGTTTTCAGACGCACCCCAAATGTACTGTGCAGCCAGGTTTGAGAACCTGTCGGGGACAGTAGGTATGTGGTTGGGGCCGTGCACTGGTTTATGAGCCCATGTAATCTGTACATTAGAGAGCGCCTACTGCTCATAGGCACTCTTTGACTTGGAATATGTGGCCTCATTTACATTTCAAAACAGAGACTTGTTGCCCAAAGTCACCTGGCTGGTAAGTGGTAAAGCAGGATTCGAGGTTGGCTCTGATGTTCTTGGGAGCCAGGGGAAATGAACATACTTACTTATGGTCCCTTTGACTCCTTTTTACCTGGTCTTCTTGGTTAGGAATGGGCATTCTGAAGTGAAATAAATCTGGGTTCACATTCTGTCATCCTCCTTCACCAGCTGCATGGCTTTGGGGCAGTGACCTAACCTCTCTGAATGTTGGTTTTCTCTGCTGTGAAATGGGGTGGATAGTAAATTTCACTCCATAGGGTTTCCTGAGAGCAGAGTGCTGGGGATTTAGTAAGTGGTCATTAGGTGTTGGTCCTCCTTTGGAAAACTCCTACTGATTCCTCGAGATCCAGAGCAGTTGGTTTTTTGGTTTTTGTGGGGTTTTTTTGTTTGTTTGTTTTTCATCTGGAAAGCCTCTCTGAAGTTCTCCCTGCACAATTAGCCCTCATCCCCTCTGTGCCCCCACAGAGTCTATAGAGTGCTTCTAGGGAGCCTGTGGCCTGTGATGTCGTCTCTCTTGAGTACCCACTATGTGCCAGGCACTGTGCCAGACCCTTTAGGTAAGAACTGAGACCCATCTGACCTTGCCTGCCTGACCACGTATCCTGGGGTTTTCCTACCATGTCACGCTGCTGGGGTTTAGATCTTGGCTGTGTCACGTGGTGGCTGTGTGACCTTGGGTAAGCTAGTTGCCCTTTCCGAGTCTCCAGATCCCACGACATAACATAAACGAAGTACTTGGCATAGCCCCCGATCAGCCCAATAAATGTGGCCCGTTTTGATTCTTTTTCATTACTTGGGCAGCTTTATCCCTACTGTCTGTGGGGATATCCCTACATACAGATGTGTTGCACATAGTGGGTGCTCACGTGGGCTTCCCAGTTCTGTCCCGTCAGCCCTGTTAACACAGGACAGGTCCCAACTTGAAATCTCTCAGCTCTGTTTCCTGCAAGGCCCCGGGCTCCTCTGAGGCCTGGCAGCCTTAGAGATCCCCACAAGCCCTAAGTGCCTGCCCTGGAGGCTTTCCTAGAAAGCCAGCCTTCAGGTTGGTTTCAGCAAGCCTGGGCTCCAGCTGCCAGCACCTCTGCTTGCCATTGGAAAGTTCCCCATGCTGCTCTGGGCCAGATGTGTGCGAGGACGTGTGTTGGCAGCCAGAGGCCCAGGCTGGAGCTGCACACCCGGCCCAGCGAGTGTTTCCATCAGTTCCATGGCTCAGTATAGAAGAATGGAGGTAGCCTGGCCAGCCTGGAAGTGGTTCCTGCTGCCCGCCATCTGGAGAAGACTCTGGCAGTGAGGGAAAGACAGGCTCCAAGGGTGGGCAGCTCCATGTGCAGGCACACAAGGAGGGGACGGTTCACTGGGTTTCGCAGCATGACCTTCCTGACTGTTCCTTTTAACATAGCTTTACCTCGAAAAGATTTGAGTTGGCCCCAGGGGAGACGGACTGTCTGAGCCTCCAGCGCCTCATCTCTATAATGGGGTTAGCAGTGATAGTGCTGGAAGCTACCTAGAGTCGGGCCGTGTGCCAAGCACCTTGCGTGCATTAGCTCCTGTAATCCTTAGCCAACCCTAAAAAAGTAGGTACTATTCTCTCCATTTTACAGATGAGAAAATGGAGGCTGGAGCCATGCATGAACTTGCAAAGTCACACAACAGCTTCCAGCTATAGAGCCGAGATTCATACCTGGTACTCTAAGGCCAGTGCCTGCCTGTTTTTTTAATGACATTAAGAAGTGATTGATGTGTGTGTGTGTGTGTATGAGTGTTATTTTTAGTTTTTAGTTGTGTGCGGTAAAACTCCCTCTTTTGGTATAGCATCCTGAGTTTTTATGCATGTGCAGGTTCTCATAACTACCACCACAGACAGGATACGGAACAATTCCATCATCCCCGCCAAAGAATTCCCTCAGGCTGGCCTGGTGGGATGGGAATTTGCTCCTGTGGTGTGCTCTTTTTCTCCATCGCCTGTTCCGAGAAGCCTGGGGGCGGTGGGAGGTGGACTTCTCTTCCCGGGTTGGGCCCCATGCCTGCATTCTCCTCTGTCACAAAGCTGGTTCTGTTTCTAGTTGAGCTGTCCATTCAGCCATTTCAAGAGCATTGTCACTCTCCAGACACAGAGAGCCTTGAGTGAGGTCACCTTGATTTATGACTGCATGGCCCTGTCTTGGCTTTTTGTCACTTTGCCTGCCTGTCCATCCGTCTGCCTTTCACCAGATGTTTCCCAAGGGCCTAATGTCACCCAGATGGATTTGGGTGGCAAAGCCACGGTGCACCAGATGGATTTGGCCCCTGCCCCCTCAAGCCTCCTGGGGGAGAAGGGGTGACAGTCGTGCAAACAGAACGGCACACCCAGAGGAATGTATACCGAGAGAGGGCAGTCCCAGTGGCTGCGGGAACCCAGAGAATGGGGCCAGACCCAGACGTGGGGTCTTCAAAGGCTTCCTGAGCTGACCCCTGAGAAGTAAAGAGGCACTAGACAGGCAAAGGGAGAGGTGTTCCTGCCAAAGGCCATAGCATGTGCAGGGCCAGGAGGCAAGGGAGAGCCTTGCTGGGAGGAAGCCCCTAAAACCCCATAGCGTGCTGCTGTTGTCTTCCTTGACAAGGCTGAAAGCTCCAGAAGGGCGGGGGCCTCTGCCTCCTCCATAGCCAGAGCTCCAGCTCTTGGAAGGGAGCCTGGTACACAGTGGGCACTCTGTCCGTATTGGCTGAATGCATGAGCGAATGAATGAACTGAAGTGTTTGAAGCAGAGGCAAGAGACACAATTAGATTTTCACTTTAGAGAGAGTGCCCCTTTGTCCCACCTCCCAGCCTCGCACTCCTCTGCCCACGGGTGGTCAGAGACCCTCAGCTCCACTGCACATTCACTGCATACCCTATGGACGAGGAGCGGTCAGAACACAGCCCTGAACCAGAGCATCTTATCTGCAGCTAACGCCACAAGCACTTGGATTTGGGCCCCATTCCAAGCATTCACTTAATTGAAAAGATTGGGGAAAAAAAAAGAAAAAGAAAACTTGGCAGCCAGCCACCCCCAATGTGTCACTTGCTGTAGAGCCTGAGCTTGGTGATTCCTGACGCCGATGTGGGGACAGGAAAGTTCTGGCCTGGGGCCAGGACACCTGAGGCCTGGCCCTGGGAAGCTAGGAGGAGACAGGACCTCAGAGGCTGAAGGGGCCAGGATCCAATCTGAAGTCACCTGCCCTTCGCAGCTGCGTGACCTCAGGCATGCCACATCACCACTTTGGGCCTGAGTTTCCCTCCCCTGACCTAAGGGGGGGCCCCACCTTCCTGGCAGACATTTCATGAGGATTGCACACTCTGTTCATAAAGCACTTAGCACAGGCCCAGTGTTTAGCAGCACATTTCCCAACATGGTCAATAGTTTTGTCTTGGGCCCCCACTCGCCTTGGTCCTGCCTCACTGTGACACCCTGCGATCACCTCCTGGGTCTCCAGGACATCGTGACATTTGGCAGCGTTTTCCCAGGAATAGACTCAACGTACTTTCTCTGAAAAGATAAATACACGGTCTTCAGCACTTCCGGTGGTGTCGCTGCTCCGGGGTGCTGGGAATCAGACAAACTGCAGGGTGTTGCAATTCCAAAAAGAGGTTGGGAGTGCTGACCTACATAGGCCAGATGTTGGGCAGACAGCTGGGGAGAGCCGACAGATCGGAACCAGAGGGAACTCGTGGTCTCCACAGGGAGCGGCAGAATCATGTTTCCCATTAGTTAAGCCTTCAGAGCCCATCCAACTGCCTCTGCTCTCTCCCTGTCTCCTCCACCCTTTTCTCTTTCTCTCCCTGCCTGCCTCCTACCCCCCTCAGACTGGGCTCCGTGGCCCACCTTAGGCCAGCATATTGCCAGAGACTGGAGCCCGGCCAGTCATTACCAGGCTGTCCCCGGGATCCGCCAACCCAGAAACCCAATGAGTGTGGGAGCTTAATGGAAGAGGGGGTTGCACTAGCCTTTTAAAGCTGGTTTCTTACTTAAACTAGGGTCTGCGTCTCCTGGGCGCCCTTAGACATATCCCCAGGAGCCTCCTCTGCAGGAAGTGGGTTCATCTGGATCTTGAAACTGACACAGCTGCCTGATTTCAGGACTGCACGTGCTTTTGCAGTTAAGGTTGCGGCACAAGACAGCTTCTGTTATTGCTGGCTGAGCACCCGCTGCAGAAACTATGTGACTCTAAGCAGAAGCTGTAGCCCCTCGGTGAGCTGCGTAAGAGACCATTTTTCCTTCCTCCATCTGAAAGGGACTCTGCTGCTCCTCAGATCTGAAGAATGGCATTCTGAAGCAGAGCTCCTGCGTCCTCAGCACCTCCCAAGAGGAGCTCTGAGTCTGGTTCCAACCCTCCTATCTGCCCTCTATGTGACCTGGGCAAGTCGCTTCCCCTCTGTGGCCTCATAACCCCAACTGTAAAATAAGGGATGGTCTGGGGTGCCCGAGTGGCGCATTTGGTTAAGCGTCCAAATCTTGATTTCGGCTCAGGTCAGGATCTCACGGTTCATGGGAGGGATCAAGCCTCACATCAGGCTCTGTGCTATCAGTGCAGATTCTCTCCCTCTGTCTCTGCCCGCCCCTGCTCACATGCACATTCTCGCACTCTCTCTCTCAAAATAAATAAATTAATTTAAAAAATAAAAAATAAAATAAGGGATGGTCTAGAACAGGATTTTCAGGTATTTTGAAGTCTTGGAACCCCCTGCTGTTGGCAGTGAGGACTGTGGGCAGTGGAAGAGGCAAGGCCCTATCAGAACCTTCACTGATGATTGCCTTGTGGACCCACAAGGTCTGGCAGTCGGGCCTGTAGGCTGCTGGGTTACATCCTTCTTCATACATACAAGAGCTAAAGTGGTGCTGCCTAGTGGAAACCAAGGTAGAGAGACCCAGCCACCTCCCCAGGATCCTGGGGCTCCTTACAGGCCAATTTGGCCACTGGCTTAATCACTCCTAAAGTTCTCCAGACCAGTCATTGTGCAGGAGGCCTGAGCCGGGGCAAGAGGATCCTGTATAGAAATTTGGACACTCTCGTGGAAGTGAAAGAGTCCACAGCTGGCAGGTTGCTGCACCTCTTGGCCCATCCGTATCTTCATTTGTAAAATGGAGGGGTTGATCCAGATTAGGGATGCTGAGTATGCAGCACACATCCTACAATCCCTGTGCCTGTGGCAGACATTGTTAATGGATCACAGAACTCTGTCTTGCTGATGTGCCTTTCTTACAGCCTCTGCAGGAAAACAGCCTCAGTCCCTTCCGCACCACTGGTGCCCTCTCTTTAGATATTTTTTTTTTCCATCTCCCAGGTCATTCCAGACTGCCCACCAGCACTGTAGAGCCAGAAGAGGGCTTCCAACTTGAGAAATGTTGTGGGCTCATTGGCCTGTAAACAACGGAACTCCAAACCAAGTGAGAATGGCAGTGGGTTCCACTGAAACAGTACTGCCCTCATTCTCGAGCCTCCTTCTGGCCCCGTCACAGTGTCTGACATATCCACAAACCCCTGTGCTACATATTCTTAATTCAGTATTCTTCAGATTGACTCCATTTTTTTACTTAAATTATTTTTAAAGGTGAGGCTTTCACTGTCTACCATAAATGGAAAACTAGCACTTGCTAGAAATAGAAGGAAACTAAATAAAAAGGAAAAGGAAAAAGCCGTGTGTTCAAGTTGTTCCTGGCTAGTGTTGCCTGCCCTGAGCTGTCCCTTCTTTTCTAAGAAGAGACCAGCAAATGTTGGAGAAAGTGTTAAAAAGCCATTATTGCCAGCCTTCTGAAGGGAGGGGAATGTCAGAGACTAATTTTCCCTCTGTGGGATTCCCTGTAGCTTAGTGCTGAGATCCCGTATCAGCTAGTACCCTCTCGTGTGCCCTGAGCTCCTGTGGACCTTCGGACACAGTGATCTTAGGAAAGACCGTCACTTTGGAAAGCTCTTGGACCAGACCCTCCCCACCCCACCAAATCAAAGCTCTGGCCACTCCAATCCAGATCAAAATGTAATCACTTGGCCATGACTCGTGCAGCAGCCCCACCCCTTCTAATAGTATCAGCTGGGACTTTAAGCTGGGTTCTTTGTCAACCCTAAAAACCCCACTGAATATATATGCAAATGTGATGTTGGAGGGTGTTCCCCCGGGTCTCAGAGATTTTATGCACAGGGCAGAAACACCTTCTCATGTTTTCGAGAGTTCATATGATGAAAGCAAGCGTCTGAGATCAGAGCACTCCTGAGGCAGGGCAACAGCTGCTTCATATCATGCTGCCCTGGGGCCGTAGTACTGGGGCCTTTCCAAAAGCTGCAGCCATGGCCGGTGGGTCTGCGGGGGATGGGGGTGACAGTTAACTAGGCTGCTGGGAGCTACCCAGGCGCTTGGCTTGTTTCAGACCAGCCACTGCTCCTGGAGTGTTTCAGGGGCCTCTAAGCTTTGTTCTGATTTAAATCTTTATTCATGGACAGATTGGCCCCTTGGCTGTTGTCTCTTGGAAATGGGGTCTAAATTCCTGCATGCTTAATGGGGGCCCTCCAGGCACTGGGAGCCCTCACCCCCTTGGACCAGGGCTGGACCTGCCAGGTGAGGTGAGGGCAGAGGGCTTAGGGAGCACACATTGAATACCCTCCCTGGTGTCCCAGCCATAAGCTGAGATTCCAACCAACACGGGTTCCATTTCTGGAGCTTAGAAAAAAAAACAAAAACAAAAAACCCATTTGATCTTACAATGCCATAAGGTTGGATTTTTATCCCCATTTTTCAAAGAACAAAGAGGCTCAAAGAGGCTGAGGACTTAACCCAACTCACGGTAAGGTCAGGACAAAGGCCCCCTCTGCCAACTCCCAACTTCCTCCCACCCCACACTCTCACCTGTGCCATCGGCTGTGCTAGCACCCGGTAGGTGCTCTGTGATGTGGAAGGATATTCCAGAGGGATGGCCCCAGGACTGAGCCAGGGTAGTGAGAGAAGATGCTGTCCTGGGGCGCAAGGCAAGAAAGTGGGCCACAGACCCTTCTGTCTTCCTAGAATAGTGGCATCCTTTTTTCTGATTATAAAAGAAAATCTGAAAAATATGAGAAAACTTCAAGAACAGAATAAAAAAAAGTCCTACAAATTCTGCCAACCCAAGCAAACCATATATATGATATATTATATGTATCTCACTGGCTTATACACATAACACACACACATTTATATGCCCTACAGTCAATCTGCAGTATTTGTAAATTCCATACTTGGGAATTTGCCTACTTGGTAAAATTGATTCGTAATCCAGCATCAAAACGTACCACAGTTTTGTGGTCGCTTGCAGACGATGGGCATGTGCACAGCAGCAAAAACACACAGTGTGCGTGTTCCCAGCTGAGGTTAGACAGGACGACATTCTGCCCTCTGGTTTCAGCCGTTATACGCTAAACAAGTGTCTTTTTCATAATCTCTTTAGTGCCATTTTTTTTTGTACTTTTGTTGATTATTTCACCTTTTTTTTTTAATGTTTATTTTTGAGAGACAGAAAGAGAGTGCAAGCGGGGGAGGGGCAGAGAGCGAGGGAGACCCAGAGTCTGAAGTAGGCTCCAGGCTCCGAGCTGTCACCACAGAGCCTGACACAGGACTCGAACCCACAAGCTGTGAGATCATGACCTGAGCTGAAGTCAGACATTTAACCAACTGAGCCACCCAGGCGCCCAGTTATTTCACATTTTAAAATGACCCCATAGTGCTAAAGTGCCGTCTAGCGTTCCTAAGCTCAGAAAGGCTGTGATGTGTCATAGCAGAGAAAATACACGTGTTAGATAAGCTTCATTTAGGCATGAGATATAGTATCACTGGCCCAGAGTTCGGTATTAATGAATTTATAATATACATTAAATAAGGTGTCTTTACACAGAAACAGCCAGGCTATATACTGACTGGTTAATGAAAACGTTGGAACCAGAACCTTCAGGATCCTAATCTTGTAGTTCCCCAGGAGCAGTGGTTCAGTATTTGCTAAATCAGTGTTCACAAAAGACTTTATAGAACATAACTACCGCAAATGATGTATATGCATGCACACACATACGTTTATATACAGTACGTATAACTTTTTCAAGATGGAGATTACATTTTTTTAGCCTGTTCTTTTTACCTAAGATAGTGCCTGAACTTTCTTCTGTACATCATAGAATTCTTTTCGTTGCATAAAAACTCTCTTCTCGCCAAAAGGGGAATTAACTGGAAGGCCCAGGCCCCTGTCGTGCGTCATAGAAGCCATGGGTGGGCAGGCGGGCCCTGGAAGCAGGAACTGAAGCACTGGCAGGAGCCTAGCAGGGCCCTCCCTCTCTCTCCTTTCTGTGCCTTTCCTTCATTTGTCCCTTTCTGCACACTGAGCGCCCTCATAAAGTGTGGAGGTGCTCAGGCTGCAGCCAACCCCCTGGCTGGAGCTGACATGTGGTCTGATTCTAGATACCTGAGAGAGAGAAGCTGATTGGCCCGCCCTGGATCAGTTGTGGTCAGTTGTGGCCATGAGACCGGCAGGACAGGTGGTGCTTCTCAAGTGGGGGGGGTCCAAGAAGGACTCTCAGCATCTACCAGAGGGCTTTTTTTTTTCTGTCTTCTGAGAGCAGTCTAAGTTGAGAAAAGTAGCTTCTAGAAGCCTCAGAACAGAGTAGTCCTCAGAATCCAGGGGTCCCTGTGGCCAAGGCCACACCCAACACCATCCATGAGCAGATGGGGTTCTTCATCCTTTGTGAGGTATCTCCTGGCAAGGTCAGACTGACCTAGGACTCCTGGAACAGTCTTCACCCCTTGGTAGAGGAGGAAAGGCCAGGGTGGGTAAAGCCTGGCATCAGGCAGGCTCACAGGTATGTGGTGACCCTGCATTTGGGCCAGACACAGAATTCCCCTCCACTGAGGCTGAGGCTCAGGGTGGGGGTAGGAGGTGGCGGGGGCCTTCCCCGCAGACATTCACGGGGAGGGGACAGGGCCCTGACTCATCTGACAGCTAGAAGATGTGTGCCCTGGCTCAGGTGAGCTGGGCCTGTGTTCCCAGGCCACGCAGGGGCCAGTCCTTCTGACCCTCATGGGGCCTGGAGAAGACCGTAGAAGAGGCAGGGCCCTGGAGGGGGTGGAGAGATGGGGGCAGGTGGGCGGGTTGTGGGAGGCGCATCTGTAGAGGCAGTGAGCAGAGACCAGGTCTCCCTCAGCTTTGTGTCCCTGGGTTTAGCTCAGCATGCTGAGGGCAATGGTACCTTCTCTACACCAACCATTTACCGCGTGCAGGCACCATGCTAGGCACTCTGTGTGCACATTCTCGTGTCATCATCACCCCAACTCTGAGGTTGCAACTATTGTGATCCTCATTTCTTCCAGACAGGAAGCTGAGTCACAGAGAGTTCAAACCACTTTCCCAAGACCACGCAGCTAGTTGAGTAGTTGAAAGCAGAGGTGAATCAGGGCCATCTTAACTCCTGAATCCCACAGCCTCCTGGTGGGCTCTCAAAAACAGAAGAACCAGCATGCATCTTCCTGTAGGCCCACAGTCCAGCTGCAGTCCAGCTGCCGGGGTGGAGGCCTGATTCCCTGGTGCAGCAAGGCCATCGGGGTTAGAGGCAACCTGGATCAGAGTCCTCATTTTGAACTGCAGAGCTCGTGACCTCAGGCAGGTCACTGCACTTGTGTGCCTCCGTTGCTGGCTAGGAAAATGTGAGACATGTTATCCTAACCTGTGGGCTCTGGGGAATTTGGGAGACACCACGGCCCAGCCATGTGCCCAACTCTACCCCAAGCACCCTGGTCATGGTATACCCTGCCCCCACAGCCTTCCCCTCCACCAGTCCATCTCTGTACTGACTTAGAGGAAGTGAAGAAACCCAGCACTTCTGGGCCTGGTGGGAACCCGGGCCTGGGGAGTCTGGGCTTTGTAAGTCACACAGGCCTGACTGCTGAGGTTGAATAAGAAGGGGTTTCCATGGTGGCTAATTCCAGTTTAAGGCCTCCTGTGAGGGAGCGGGAGGAAACCCTTGGGGGCCCTCAGACACCAGTGTGGTCTCTGCTTCCTCATTCCCAGAGGGAAGGAGTCCCGGCTGCTCGGGGAGACTCTCTCTGCTCCAGGCAGACGGGTCGGTGGGAGGGGTTGTGAAGCAGGGCACGGAGCACAGAGGATAGGCGAGCCTGAGGGACCATCTGAGAGACACGGCTGGACCAGGCTCCCTTCCCACAGACCTCAGGCCTGCCTCAGGCAGGCATTGCCACCTGTGAGAGCTTGACCACCTGGCATCTCCGTCTCTTTCTCATTTTTTCATGAAGCATAGATTTTCCACTGTGCTCAGAGCTGGGCATACAGCACCCGGGGAACAAGACAGGCATTGTCTCTTCTGTCAAGAAACTTAGAACCTAGTGGGAAAGCAGACACCTAGCAATTGCAGTAAAGCTTAACTGACATGAGGAAACGGTGATGGGGAAACAGGTACCAAAGGAGACATGTAGCAGGGAGAGCCAACCCAGTATTGGTGGGGAAGGAGCAGTCCGAGAGGGCTTTCCGGAAGAAGTAGCATTTGAACGATGCCCTGTTAGCAGACTTCTAGAATAGCCCACATTCGGAATTTGACTGTTTCCTCATGGTGTCATTTAGCTTGTTCCCCATCCTCTTTTGTTTTCTGTAAATTGGAAATTAGGTCAAGAGGCTTGAGATTCAGGTTAAACATTTGGGCGACAGTACTTGACAGAAGATTTTCTTGATTCCACGTTGCATCACCTCGGGGGCCGCGCGGTGCCTGCTTGCCTCTATTGGTAATGCTGGGTTTGGTCACCTGGCTCCAGTTTGACTGCCAGACCTCCATTGAAACGGTACATTTGTCCCCTTGCTGGGAGAGTAATCCGTGGGGTGATCCTTTCACTGTCTGACTACCCTGATCAACAGCCTTTCACCCTGTGGTTCCGCTTCCATCCAGAGTGGCTGTGCCATCTTGCTTTCCCGCCAATGTGTGAGAGTTCTGGGGACCACACACTTTTGTCAGCATTTGTTTTCAGTAATTTTTTGTTTGTTTTTGTCAGCAATTTTTATTCTAGCCATTCTGATAGGTACGTGGTGAAATCTCATCATGGTTTCGGCGTGCCTTTCTCTGATGGTTAATGATGTCGAGCATCTTCTCATGTATGTCTTTGCATCCATATATTCTCTGTGGTGAAGGGTCTGTTTAAATCTTTTGTCCATCTTGTGATCACGTTGGTTGTTTCCTTACTGTTGAGTTTTGAGAGTTTAAAAAAAAAAAAACATGCTCTGGATACAAATCCTTTCTTGGATATGCAGTACGTGTTTTGAAGGCTGTACCAGGGAGGACATTTCAGGGTCATTTCCAGAGGAACGTGACATGGACTATATAAATCTGCTTTTGTTAAAAATTATTTTTTTAGGGGCACCTGGGTGGCTCAGTCGGTCAAGCGTCTGACTTCGGCTCAGGTAGCAATCTCACGGCTCGTGGGTTCGAGCCCTGCATCGGGCTCTGTGCTGACAGCTCAGACCTAGAGGCCGTTTCAGATTCTGTGCCTCCCTCTCTCTCTGTCCCTGCCCCGCTCACACTCTGTCTCTCTCTCTCTCTCTCTCTCTCTCTCTCTCTCTCTCTCAAGGGTAAATGAACATTAAAAAAAACTTTTTTAATTATTTTTTTAATTGTGATAAAATATATATGACATATCATTTTACCATTTCAACCGTTTTTTGTTTTGTTTTGTTTTTATTTTTTTTAATTTTTCTTTTTTTAACGGTTATTTATTTTTGAGACAGAGAGAGAGCATGAACGGGGCGGGGCAGAGAGAGAGGGAGACACAGAATGGGAAGCAGGCTCCAGGCTCTGAGCCATCAGCCCAGAGCCCAACGCGGGGCTCGAACTCACAGACCGCGAGATCGTGACCTGAGCTGAAGTCGGACGCTTAACCGACTGAGCCGCCCAGGCGCCCCTCAACCGTTTTTAAGTGTCCCGTTCAGTGGCATTAGGTGCATTCGCTTTGTTGTGCAACTGCTACCACCATCCGTCTCCAGACCTTTTATTTTTTCATTAACACTTATATTGTATTTAACACCATTGAACACTAACTCCCCATTTCCCCACCCCATCCCCTGGCGACCCCCACTCTACTTTCTGTTTCTATGAATTTGACTCCTGTAGGGACCTCCTATAAGTGGGATCGTACGGTATTCATTTTTTTGTGGCTGGCTGATTTCACTTAGCATAATGTCTTCAGGGATCATTCATGTTATTAGCATGTGTCAGAATGCCCTCCCTTTTTAAGGCTGAGTGATATTCCACTGTATGTATACAACACATTTTGTTCCTCATTTGGCTGTTGTGAATACTGCTGCCATGAAGAAGTCAGCTTTTAATTCCTTCAACGGCAGGCCACGGAGCGTTAACTGGATTTGGGATATAATCTAAAAGTCGTTGGGGCGCCTGGGTGGCTCAGTCGGTGAAGCGTCCGACTTCGGCTCAGGTCATGATCTCGTGATTTGTGAGTTCAAGCCCCATGTCAGGCTCTGTGCTGAGAGCTCAGAGCCTGGAGCCTGTTTCAGATTCTGTGTCTCCCTCTCTCTCTGACCCTCCCCCGTTCATGCTCTGTCTCTCTCTGTCTCAAAAATGAATAAACGTTAAAAAAAAAAAAAATCTAAAAGTCAAGGTCAGATATGTTAGGATTGCTTTGGTTGCAAGTAATACAAACTATAACAGGCTTACACAAGAAAGGGAAGGTTTTGGCTTGTGTCCATGAAAAGACCGGGACACTGGGTCCAGGGGTTCAAATGATGTCACAGGATTCAGGCCCTCTCTGTCCCTCTTGGCTGCTTGCTTCTGTGTGGCAGGTGCTTCCCACATGGTTCTCCCAGCTAGCTGTCACAGTAGGGAAGAGGGGCTCTTCCCTGATCGTGCCATCAAAAGTCCCAGAATTGAGTCTCATTGGCCTGGCTTGGGTCATGTGCCCATCCCTGAAGAATTGTGGAGGCCAGGGGTAGACAGTAGTCTGGGACACCCACCCATTCCCTGTCACAAAGACCCAGTGGCGGCAGAGGAGTGATCTTCCAAGGGAAATCAGGTGCTGTTACCAAGAGGAGTAGAGGAGAACCAGAGAAGCAGTAATGTGTCGGACAGCTGCTATGCAGGAAAGACTGTTTGCACATGTCCTGTGTGCCAGGCATCGGGCAAAGCCCCATGTACCTTAGTGATTACAGTGAATCCTCAAGGGAAAGTAGAGAGAAGGACACTGCGGCCAGAGAGGTTGGTGCGTGTGAGTCTCACCCAGCAACAGGGCTGGCATTAGAAGCCAGTGAGTATGCCCTTTCACCCCAAACCCTGGGCAAGACCAAAACCCTGCACTGGGGCAATGCTCGTTAAAAATTAGATGTGTGCCTAAAAATGCAGACATTAAATTGTGTTCACAGGTTGGTTCCACTAAGCCAATTAGGCCTGCTGCAGAGTCCTTGTACCATATGTACAGAACTTTAAAAACTATAAACAAGAAATCGAAAATGAATTGTGTAAGCAGAATTTTTTTCCATTTATGGGAATGTTTTTCTTACTGGTTTTCAGAAAACAATGAAACTTTGATGGTCAACCTTTTTTTTCCCCCCCTTTTTTTTAGTTTACTCAACGAGCTTTATTTCGATACTCACTTTATTTTTTTTTTTAACATTTATTTATTTTCGAGAGACAGAGTGTGAGTGGGGCAGAGACAGAGAGAAAGGGAGACCCAGAATCTGAAGCGGGCTCCAGGCTCTGAGCTGACAACACAGAGCCCGATGCGGTGCTCGAACTCACGGACCGTGAGATCATGGCCTGAGCTGAAGTCGGATGCTTAACTGACTGAGCCACCCAGGCGCCCCTTTTCCCTTGTTTTTTAATCCCCATTAGTATTATTCTTCACACATGGTCATCCAGACTTTGCTTAAGCATCCCCCAGTGACAAGACTTTTGGTATGGTATTCTCTGGGCCTCAATTTACCCATCTGGATGTTGGGCCATTGGATTGGCTGTGTCCCTCTCAGTGACAGAAAAGCCTCCTTAGTGGTGTCCCTGCTCCTTGTCAAACCATTTTTCACACAGCAGCCAGAAGGATACATAGGAAAACTTTTTTTGAAACATACGTTCAATCATGTCACACACACACACACACCCCACCCTTTGAAACCCCTTAACAGAATAGAAGCCCATCTCCTCCCTGTGACCTGCAAGCCCCTCATAATGCCGCTGGTGCTTGCCTCCCAGCCCCAGCCTCCTTCCTCCCCCGGCTCTGCTTGCCATGATGGCCTTTCTGCACCTCAGACATGTCCTGAACCATCCGGCATCCGCATCCTTATTCATCCTTTTCTTTCTGCCTGGAATACTCTTCTCTCAGTTCTTCTCCCTGCCAGCTCCTTGTCCCTCAGGTCTCCGTTCAAAGCCTGCTTGCCCCAGTGGGTCTTCCCTTCCGGGGACACTCATCCACCCCAGCCTCCCCCATTGTACAATCATACCAGACTTTGGGTCCTTCCTAAGCACTGACTGTAACTTATAATTCATACGTACTTGCTTGTCTGCTGGTCTGTTGCCCATCTTCCCATTTCCCAAGGGCAAGGTCTAGGTCGCTCTTGCTCTTCATTACGTCCCAGCACCCAGAGAGTGCCTAGCACGCAAGAGGTACTTAATAAATGTCATAGAGTGAATGAATGAATGAATGAATGACAAATGGGAGCCATTCAGAATCTCTGTGCTGGAGTCTTGATGAACAGAATGGATGTCTTTTTCATAAAACTGACAACTCTCTGGGTGGCTTTGGAGACAGTTCTTTTTTGTCAGAAAATCACCTTTCCAAGGTGACTCCTAAAGGATGTCTTGACCTGTTCTTTGGCTCCATGAGGTTCCCAGGACCAGGGAGCACCAACAAGGGAGGGGGGGTGGGCCCGGATGCCCAAATCTCTGATGTTGAAATAGCCTGTTTTTATGAACAGGGTGGGACAGGCCCTGGGGAATCAGAGTGCAGGGTACTAAAGTTTCTTGAACTTTTCCTTTCTGCCAGGCAAAGAGCTCAGAGCTTTGCCTCTTATAATCATCGTAACAATGTGTGAGATGGGCTTACTGACCCCATTTTACAGTTAAGGAGGCTGTGGCCCCAAGGTTAGGAAATTGTGTGAGTCTAGAGCCCAGGTTTCTTCCTCTCCATCATGCTTCTTTGAAATAAAATCCATGTTGGATTTGGAGAGGTCATTCGTGGTGGACTTAGCTTGGCACTCAAGGGCACTTCCCCACCTTGTCCTGAATTACCTTTCCATTATTCATTTCTTCTACCTGTGAGACCCTGGTGTTCACGCTGGTCCCTGGCTCCAGCCCCCCATGGTTTCTCCACCCTGTTCCATTTTGAATGGAAGTTTCCTTGTAAAGTTTCCACATCGTTCAAAGTGCACCGTGATGACTCCAGGCTTCAGAGAGCTCTCTCCTACCTCCCATCCTGCCTCGGTCAGGACTAGATTACCTATGTCAAAAACCCAACTTAAACTGGCTTCAGAAATAATTCGAGAGGGCAGGTTTGGCCCAAGGTTTCTCGGCTCAGTAAACTTGACAGACCAGGAGTAGATTGAGGTTCAAGCAGAACTGGATCTAACGGTTCGACTGTGTTCCCAGGAACCTGCTGATGTTGGCATCCTTGCAGGCAGTAGTGAGATGGCCTGCAACAGCTCCAGATCTACTGCCTAACAGCCTAGCAACTTCAAAGAAAAGACAGCTTGTCTTTTTTAAGGGTTGGAGCAAAAGAGCCGACTCTTGCTGGCTCTGATTGGCCCAGCACAGGTCACGTGCTCATTTCTCAACCAATCACCATGGATCATGAATGGCACCCACCTCTGTATCTAAGGCACTGTGCTGGGGTGGGGAAGGAGGTTCCCAGGAGAAAAGTCAAAAAAGTTTTGGTGGGAAGAAAAGGGAATCAGTACTGGGCAAAAAATAACAGGCGTGCACTGCCCACAGGTTATTTTCATTTACGTATGTGTTGTCCCTCCAGCCACTCCTCAGCTCATGGCCTCCATCACCGTCGAGCCCATCGTGTTTATACAGCATTTCCGCCTTTCCAAAGAGCTTTCACATACATCCTTTTTAATTGTCCAGGTGGTGTGCGGGGCCACGAGGTACCGCCTCTGACCAGCTGCCACCTCAGTTTGCCCAAATTTGTCATCATATATTATTTTCTGCATGTGCCGTGACTTGTGACAATGATTGGAAACATGGCCCTGTGGTTGCCCCCCCATCGTCGATCGCGTGATATCCTTACACTGTCACCCTGAACAGATGCTGTCAGACCAATTCACCAATGAGGAAACACACCTGGAGGGAGAAAATGACTTGGCCCCAGGCCCCTAATTGGTGGCAGTGGCGTGAGGCTTAGCGTATGAGAAATATCACAGTGCTAAGAGCCATAGGTCTCTGCGACTTCTGACAAAAGGCAAAGTGTTAAGAATGACTGGAAAAATAGCCAGCCCTGTGGCTCTCTGGATTGAGTGGAAAGCAAGAAGTCCCTGCAGTGCTGAAAATAACACTATCTCCCGAGATGAGCAGGGTGTTAATGTTTGCCATTCTTGATTTCACTTAATCCTTTGTATAATTCTCAGAGGTGGGAGTTATACCCATACTGTTGAGGAGGAAGCTGAGGCCCAGAGAAAGCAAGTAACTTCTCCAAAGCCACACAGCATTTCAGCAGCAGAACTTAGATTCAAACCCAGGTCTTTCTGACAGCCCTGTGCTTTACTCCAGAGTCCTGGAGATGGAAGAGCTCCCCGCCCCCACCCCCAACTCTTTCCTTTCATTTAAATCCAAGTTAGTTAACATGTAGTGTAATAATGACTGCAGGAATAGAATGTAGTGATTCATCACTCACCTATCACACCCAGTGCTCGTCCCAACAAGTGTCCTCCTTAATGCCCCTTGTCCCTTTAGCCCATCTTCCCACCCAACACCCTGTCAGCAGTCCTGAGTTTGTTTTCTGTATTTAAGAGCCTCTTATGGTTTGTCTCCCTCCCTGTTTTTATATTACTTAATTTTTTTAACATTTATTTATTTTTGAGAGACAGAGACAGAGCATGAGCAGGGGAGGGGCAGAGAGAGAGGGAGACACAGAATCTGAAGCAGGCTCCAGGCTCCGAGCTGTCAGCACAGAGCCTGACGCGGGGCTGGAACCCACAGACCGTGAGATCATGACCTGAGCCAAAGTCGGACCCTCAACCGACTGAGCCACCCAGGGGCCCCTGTTTTTATATTATTTTTCCTTCCCTTCCCTTATGTTCATCTGTTTTGTGTCTTAAATTCCACAAATGAGTGAAATCATATGGTATTTGTCTTTTTCTGACTGATTTCACTTAGCATAATACCCTCTAGTTCCATCCATGTAGTTGCAAATGGCAAGATTTCATTCTCTTCGATTGCCGAGTAATACTCCATTGTATATATATACCACATCTTCTTCATCCATTCATCCGCCGATGGACATTTGGGCTCTTTCCATACTTTGTATTGTCAATAGCATTGCTATAAACATTGAAGTGCATGTGCCCCTTTGAATCAGCACTCCTGTATCCTTTGGATAAATGCCTAGTAGTGCAATTGCTGGGTCGTAGGGTAGTTCTATTTTTAATTTTTTGAGGAACCTCCATACTGTTTTCCAGAGTGGCTGCACCAGTTTGCCTTCCCACCAGCAGTGCAAAAGGCTTCCTCTTTTTCCGCATCCTGGTCAACATCTCTTGTTGCCTGAGTTGTTCATTTTAGCCATTCTGACAAGGGTGAGGTGGTATCTCATTGTGGTTTTGATTTGTATTTTCCCTGATGAGGAGTGACACTGAGCATCTTTTCACGTGTCTGTTCGCCATCTGGATGTTGGAAGAGATCCCTTGGTGTTAATGCCTGTCTATTCTGTCCCTCTCTATAGGTCTATATCATCCGGGTCACATGGTCCAGTGGCTCCACAGAGGCCATTTACCGGCGCTACAGCAAGTTCTTTGACCTCCAGGTAAGGATTTGGAGTCTCCAATGGGCTGCAGGGTCGGAAAAGTTTAATTGGACTAACTTTCCATTTTGACTTCAGGGTCTAGATGCTCACCCCACAGCGGACACAGAGTGGTTTTTTTTTTTTTCCTAGACTTAAAAATGATGTCCATTGTGCTCCCTTGAGCAGCACAGCTACTGAAGTCAGAAGGATACAGAAATTAACATGGTCCCTATACAAGAATGACATGCAAATCTGTGGAGCATACGTTTGAATATCCCAGGAGAAAAAAACCTTCCTGGCTTTAGGCACAGATTGATCCAGGGTTTTCAATGGTACCACCTCACCCAGCTCCTTCCTCTCATCCTGCATTCCTACTTTCAGTGGTGTTGGCTTTATCCTCAGATCCCACGTGGTTACAAAATGCTCTGGGATTATACTCAGCAGGAAAGAGTGAAAGGTCACTTCCCAGAAGTCCCAGCAAACACAGTGTCCTGCACGCCATCCTATCTCTTGACCCCACATGTTCTTTTAGAAGCTTGGGTGATATTAACCACCGACATCTTGGTTGTATGGACCTAATCCATTCCTAAAAATGTTGAATAAAGAATTTTCAGAACCTGTATTTCATTATTTTAAAGGAAGAGGAGATGATAATGTGCTTCTCGCAGGTTTCCCCAGTATCACTAAAACCATCTCAAACGCCTACATAACAAACTGCCAAGAGTCGTTGTGTAATGTCAACCGAGACTCCTGTTACCTAATTATTAAAATGCAGTGAACTCATTAGTGGTGTTCTGTGTTGACAAAATGCAACAAAATTAAACAGTACCATATGTAAATTATATTTTTCTTCTAGTCTACAGCAGACCTAGAAGTGCACAAAGAGACTATATGGTAACGATGCTAAGACTCTAGCTAAAACAGACTTGGCAGGAGCAGCATGGGGGCCAGGAAAGGGCTGAACCCTGGGGGAAAGGAAGGGAAGATGATGTCCAACACCTTTGAATGTGATGAGCTGGAGGCATCGTCCTGTCTGAGAAGGACCAAGATCCACACCCTCTTTGCCAGGTGCAGGGGTGACTTAGGCAGATCCATTATAGCAGATCTTCAGTTCAGAGATTGAAGTTGCTAGACTGACTTTTCACGCACAGAGGGTCTGTGTAGGGACGACCACCTGTATTTTGCTTTCAGAGGCCTCTTGCCTGCCTGACACCTCCAAGAAGGATGAAGGATAAGAGGGGACAGAGAACGGCGACACTCAGGATTGCTGTCCCGGGGATTATGGGAATCCACAGAGCAAAGTGGCCACTGGGCAGCTTAGGCAGGAAGAGAGGAGTGGGGTAGATTTATGGGAGGAGGCAGGTATGTCCCATGGAGCCCCAGAGCAGGAAATGAAGCTGGCCCCACAGGGCCCCAGAACCAGCACCTGATTGGCCCTCAGAGGACCAGCAGCTCCCCAGCCGTCTGTCATTGTGGCCACAGGGTCTCCCATCAAGCCTATTTTGTTTAACTGCTAGCTTCTCTGGACCGGCTTCCTCCCCTAGCCCATTGGCCCACATCCTCCAGACAGCACCTCAGTCCCTCACTTTTCCCTGTTGTCAACCCTCTGGAGTTTATAGGTGCTGAGTCCAGTCTCCAGGAGAGAGAGAATCTGATTGTCCCAAGGGTCCTAAGTGTACCTCCACGCCTGTCAGCTTGGCCAGAGAGGTTGGGGTGTTTGCTCCAGCATCATCTAGAAGAGGAGGTTGGATGAAGACGGGAGTGAGGAGAAGGGCATATGGAAATGTCCATGGCTGCTGTTTTGCAGCCAGCAGGGCGGCATACCCACAGCTTTAGACCTTGACCTCTGGGGTTAGAGAGACTGGGTTTAAGTCTCAGCTTCGTGTTTCAGGTCTCAGCTTGGTGTCACCTCTGTATGCTTCTGAGACTCAGTCTCCCCATCTGCATGTTAAAGAATGAAAGAACTTTCCTCATGCATTCGTGGTGATGGTTAATCGAGCTGCGCCTTGCTCAATAAGCACATTAGCTGCCATTAGCTGTCCCTCAGTTCAGAAGGGACTTGCCCGAGGTGACATCATTTCGGAATGCCTGAGCCAGAGCGTGATCACGAGTGTCCCTGGCCCAAAGCCTGTACTCCCTCCACTCTCCTGTTCTGACTCAACTTTCTTGTTTCTACCAGAACTTAAAAGTGAGGTTTTCTTCCCCACTCAGCATAATTGGCAATAATTGGGGGTTTGGTATAGCATAAATAGCTGCCTCAGACTCCCCTCCCTGTTAGTCCAAAGGCAGTGCTTCAGCCAGCCTTAAAGAGGCCCAGATGGGTGGCTGGAGTGGGAAAGTCATAGAATTCCAGAGGGTCCTGCTGTCCTAGAAACAGCCACCCCCCAAAACCCAGAGGAGGAAGCTGGAAGAGGGCAGGGCGGGATCCCACCAGCCAAAGTCAGCTGTTCCCGAGGAGCAGGCAAGGAGGTCGGCCCGTGTGGGGCCGTGACACCCTAAAGTGAGGTGATTTCATGATCCCACACTCCCCTTCCTCCTGTCTGGTGAGTAGCCTTGGCTTTGTCAAAAGTAACTTGGCACAAAAGAGTATGGAGAGGGCCAAGCTTTCGTGGAGAAACAGCTAGGCCAATGTGGCGTAATGGAAAAAGCAGAGGACTCGGTCAGGAGACTTGGGGCCCAGCCACCTGTGCTATGAGGCCTTGGGCACGCCTCTTAACCCCTTTGTGCCTGATTGTCCTCACCAGTAACAAGGTAATGACAAAAGAAACAGCTGGCATTTCTGGAGCACGGACGGCTAAGCATCTAGATATAATGACTCAGTTAATCCTCATATTAAGTTTATTAAATTACATAGATGAAGAATTCTAGGCTCAGAGAGGTTAAGTCATTTGCACAAGGTCACACAGCTAGTGAATGTCCAAACTTAGATTTGAAACTGGGCGGGCGACACCAGATACCGCACTCTTTGCCACTGTGCCGTCTAGTGCCCCTGTCTCTAGTGGCTACTTCACAAAGTTTATATGGAGTTAAAAGTGATGATGTGTGTCCAGAAGAGGCAGATCCGTAGAGTCAGAAAGCAGATTAGTGGTTGCCAGGAGCTGGAGGGAGGGGCAAAAGGGGAGAGGCTGTTATTGGGTACTGGGTATCTTTTGGGGGGTGATGGAAATGTTCTGGAATTAGATGATGGCCCTGGTTGCACGGCCTTGTGAATGTACTAAGCACCACTGAATGGTACGCTTTAAAGGGGCGAATTTTATGGCACACGAAGTATCTCTCAATTGCTTTTTTAAAAAGAGTGATGATGTGTGCGAGCAGTCTCTGGGCTGTCAAGCCCTGAGCAAATGTCAGCTGTTGGGATTATTGATGGGCGTGGGTTGCTGCTAGGAACTGGCATGAAGATCAGAGGAGGCGACGATGCCAGTTTAATAGAGTGGTTAAGATCCTGGGCCTTGATCCAAATACTGCCACTTACTGGCTGTGAGATCTTGTTTTAGTCAGAACTGTTTTAGTTGCAGATGACAGAAACCTAGTCAAAATGGATTATTCAAAAAGAGCATTGATCGGCAAAATGTAACTGAGATGTCTAAGGGTACTAGGCTGCAGGTGTGGCTGGATCCAGGAGCAAAAACGTCCACGAGGACCTGGCTCTCTCCACTTCTTAGCTTTCTTCATGCCCAAGCAGGATGGTGTGTGATACAGTGGTGGCCACAGCTCCAAGCTGTATCCAACAGGTCAGCTCGGTGGCTTCAGAAAAAGAAGAATGCCCCCAACAATTTAAGCAAAAGTCTCATTGGTTCATCTTGGGTCGACGGCTGGGTCAGTCCGGGCCAGCCTAGGGACTGGAGGAGAATGAGTGTAGACTAATCGAGGAGTAGAAATAGTCCCCAGAAGAAATCAGACAGCTGCTTCCAGAAAGGGAGAAATAGCCTGTAGATGACAAAAACCAGTAAATGTTCCTTCTGGTCGGGACGAGACATTCAGGCAGAGGAAATCCTCTCCAGAGAGGCTGCCTGGAATAGAAAGAAGGAGCATGACTCAGGTTCCTTTGTGGGAAGAGAGACTCACAGTCACCAGCGAGAAGGTCCTGTTTACGACAATTCACCTTCCAATGTGATTTCCTAACCCTCTCACGCTTAGAGGAGCCGGACCCTGATCGTCATACCTGCCACTACTAGCTGACATCTGGCCACAAGTCTCGTTGACATGAGGGTGCAGGTAACAGAGCCCTGGGCTTGGAATGGGCAGACCTGGTGTCAGGTCCTAGTCCTCTGTCTTCCCAGCTGTGTGGCCTTGGGCAGGCCACTCAGCCTCTCTGAACCCCTTTCTGCCCTAGCCTAGGCCCACGTTGGAGAGTCCATCAGAGTGTGACGGAGGGAGCTGGCCTCTGAGCAAGATGCCCACAGGGTTGAGGGCAGTGCCCAGAGAAAATGTATTTGGGTTGAGTGGCACAGTAACAGTATCAGCAATCACGTACTGAAATGGGCCAGGTGCCCATTTTCTACACCGCCTTGTTTAGTCCTGATTTGCAGGCCCGAAGTCGGTATTGTGCCCATGTCACAGATGGGGAAACTGAAGCTCAGAGAGGCGGAGTCATGTGCCCAGAAACAGCATGGCTAAGATTCAGGCTGCGGCACACTGAGTCTGAAACCTGGGCTCCTAACCACGGACCCCCCCCGGCCTCCCTGAGGCCCAGAATTGCCTTCACCCATGTCTCTTCAGAGTTAGCTTTGCCTCAGAGTTCTGCCTGTAGCTGGCCTTCAAAGACCCATTTGGCCCTCCTTCTAGATGTGGGCGGGGCCTATCCTCAGGGCTACTCCGAGCAGACCACAAGCCCTTCACAAACGGGCCTCAGATGCATGAGGGGGTCCGCTTTATACTGCACCGTGCGACCTTTGCCCTCTGAGTTTTCCCACTGGTTCATTCTATCCCCTGGGCTGGGGTCACGGTCACCCCTGGAGCCAGGGCTTCCCTCACAGAAGGCACGGTTAAACACGTGCTGAGCCAGACCCCAGGTGTTCAGAGAGGGACCTCTGTCCCAGCCAGGGAGCCCAGGCAGAGCTTGCTTCCTGGAGGAACAAACATCTGAGCAGGGCCTTGACAAGGAGTAAGGAGTTGACCTGCCCGCAGGACGGGGGGAAGGCTTTCCGCAAAGAGGAAACCACGTGTGCAAAGGTGTAAAGGCGTGAGGAAGCAGGACTTTTAGGGCGCCCTGCAGAATTACAATGGTGGGGGACACCGAGCCAGCTGGGTCACTCTGCCCCGCAGGGAGCTCACATGTGTCCCACATGCAAGAACGCTCCATCTCTGAGGACCCAGAGAGGGCTGTTCCTAGGCACAGGGGCTCTCGCGGGATGCTGCGCCCTGGGCGCCGCACATCTCAGAGCTGGAGGCAACCTGGAGGCAGCATGTCGATCCGCGCCTTTGTTTCTCGCCAGAGAAGGGAACTGAGATCCAGAGACGGGAGCGGCCGTCCCAAGTCACACAGCAAAGTCATTTGTTTCCCACTGTGATTGAGACAGGACTGGCCTGTCCCCCTGCTGAGAGTCTAACTGCCCCCCCCCCCCCCGTGCACTTCTGAGCTTTGGGGACTGTCTGCCCAGGAGCCCCCACGCTCCACCCCAGGGGCCAAAGGGAAGGGAGTGTTTTTCTCGTCTCTTCTGGGGGCAAGTACAGGGGTGGCAGAACCCAAGAGCTCTCACTCCCCAGGCGGGCCTTGCCCACCGGGGGGGCTTCCCAGTGAGATCCTAGCCCACAGCCGGCTGAGGAGCCCGCCATGCATATTTATCCAAATGTTCGGACACACTCCTTTCCACAGACGTTCTCTTCTGAGATCGCAGCGCACCTCCCACGTGTTGTACGTGCTTCATACACTCCTCCTTCCCTTCCGTCTGAAGAGCTCTTGCCACCTCAGTTGTGTGTCGCTAAGAAGACAATACCGTCGTTGCCCTTTTCCACACAGTTAGCAAGTCTTTCTTTCTAAACTAGAAAGAAGCGAGACTGTGTTGGTCAGTTGCCTCTGCATCCCAGCCCGGGTCCTGTTGCTCCACCTGGAACATTATAATGTAACTTCCCCTCTCCTGGACAATGGCTGGCCAAACCAGATAGCCACTTTCTTTTACTCATTTGTTCGTTCGTTCGTTCATCTGTTCCCTCTTTGCACAGTTGCTGGCACACACCAGTGGGGAGGTGGCGGCGCAGGCCAACGGGCAGGCAGACCAGTGAGGAGGTCAGACTGAGGCAATGGACTGAGGGGCAGTAGGGAGAGAGAGAGGGATCGGTGGGATGAGAGGCGGGCCCCATGTGGCAGGTCCACCGGGACGCCGGAGCAGGCTAACCTTTGGGCCAGCTCCTCGAGGGGACAGAAGCCCCAAGGACAGCGAGCCGTGTCACACAGGTCCAGGTATGCTGTGTCCTGCTCTGAGGACCACGCAGCCTCTATCCAGCCAGCAACTGCACATGACGGTCCCCATGGGCCGCCCTGGCTCTTCTGGGTTGTGAGGCTTGGTGATACTGAGGGAGGAAAGCCCTCCAAGTCCAGTCTGCCACTAACACAAACCACGTGTGGCCCTCCATGCCAGCTTCCATGCTGTTTTCCTTGGACAGCACGTCTCCTTTTTCTCTACCACAAGCTGATGTCTTGAAAACTGCTGATGGAGGGTTCTCTCATCCCCCTCGGAGGCCTGCAGTGTAGCCACTTGACGTGGCTCCCTCTCCCTCCCTACCCCTCAGACTGACTCACTTTCCTCCTTGGTTTCCAGTCCTCCTCACCCTGAGCACCACTTCCTTTTATTATCTGGGGGGAGGGGCATGGATTTTCTAGTTTCCAAGGAGAGCGGTCCACAGTGGGACTTAGCCTGGCATGTCTCTGGTCCTGCTGCTGCAGACAGCTGGGTCTGGGGGTCCCCACAGAGTGTCTGGAACGTGGCCTGTGGGTGCCAAGGATGACGGTTCTCTGGATAGGAGCGGCTTGTGGCCTGTGAAACTGGACACACTAAGACCAGAAGCAAAACAGCTTCCAAGCCTCCGATCTTCTGTCCTTTCAAATAGCAGTCTTAGACTATAGTTGCCATTGACAGGGTGATAAAGAAAGCGAAATAAACCTGGATACGGCTAAACGAGGAGGATGGATGTTCTAGTCCAGCCCTGCACTGTTCACTATGATGGCAGTAGTCATGTGAGGCTATTTAAATTAATAAGAATTAAATTAAATTAAAAGTTCAATTCTTTAGTCTCCAGAGCCTTGTTGCAAGTGCTCAATCTTGGAGCTCAACCTAGGACTTAGTGGTGACTGTAAAAGGTCTATGTAGATAGAGAACATTTCCATGGTTGCAGAAAGTTCTGTTGGACAACCCAGCTCTGGCTTGTGGGGGGCCTTGGATAGTCTGAGGAGTTTTGCTAAGTTTAAAACACAGCCTTGCAATGGAATGTTCTTCAGCTTTAAAAAGGAGGGAAATTCTGGGGCGCCTGGATGGCTCAGTCGGTTAAGCGTCCAACTATGGCTCAGGTCATGATCTCACAGTTCGTGAATTTAAGCCTCACGTTGGGCTCTGTGCTGTCAGCCCAGAGCCTGCTTCAGATCCTCTGTCCCCTTCTCTCTCTGCCCCTCCCCTGCTCGTGCACTCGCACATGCATGTGCTCTGTCTCTCAAAAATAAACATTTAAAAAAAAAAAAAGGAAAGGACACCTGGGTGGCTCGGTCAGTTAAGCATCCGACTGGCTGAGGTCCTGATCTCACAGGTCATGAGTTCGAGCCCTGCATCGGGCTCTGTGCTGACAACTTGGAGCCTGGAGCCTGCTTCAGATTCTGTCTCCCTCTCTCTCTGTCCCTCTGCCACTTTCTCTCTCTCTCTCTGTTTCTCTGAGATATAAATAAACATTAAAAAAAAAAAAAAGGGAAGAGATTCTGACACCTGCTACAACACGGATGAACCTTGAGGACATTATGTTGAGAAAAATAAGCCGGACACAAAATACTGTGTGGTTTCATTATATGCAGTACCTAGAATAGGTAGATTCATATGGATAGAAAGTGGAATGATGGTTGCCAGGGGCTAAGGAAGGAGAATAGGGAGCTGGTGTTTAATGGGGGATAGAGTTTTAGTTTGAGAAGATGGAGAAATTCTGGAAATGGATCGTGGTAATGGTTGCACAGCAGTATGAATGTGCTTAATGCCGCTTAATTGTATGTTTAAAATGGTCGAAATGGTTTATGTTAAGTGTATATAACATAGTTTTTAAAAACACACAGCCTCGGGGTTCCGGGGGTGGCTCAGCCAGTTGGGCGTCGAACTCTTGATTTCGACTCAGGTCGTGATCTCACGATTCATGAGTTTGAGCCCCACACTGGACTCCACACTGGTGGCACGGAGACTGCTTGGGGTTCTCTCTCTCCCTCTCCCTGCCTCTTCCCTGTTCATGCTGTCTCTCTCTAAATAAGTAAATAAAACTTTAAAAAAATTAAAGAAAAAGAAAATCACAGCCTCACAAACTACTAATTATTCCCAAAGAACTTTCAGAATAATGTATTCCTTATGAACAGAGTGCAAGGAGGGAGGATCTGTTTGCGAGCACCTGTATGTCCTTAAAGGGCTCACATTCAGCATTCATGTACACAAGGACCCTGACAGGCAGGCTGTGGTCCTTGTTCCCCAGATGATGAATCAGGCTCCCTGGGTGAGGAGTCTGGCCGCTGACACACAGCTGGCATGAGGAAACATCAGGATTTAACCCCAGGGCTGTCTGGTCCCCAGGGGTAATAATAATCTGTGGTTACTCTTTGCAGCATTAAACCCAGGTCTGCTGCCTCAAATTAATAAATAACACTTGGGGAGACACTTCAGCTCTTTGGGCCATGCTTGTCTGGGTAAAAAAAAAAAAAAAAAGCAAGTCAGGACAGAGAACGAGAGAATAGCTTCCTAAGCAGACTGTTGACCATAAGAAACACTGGGGGGAGGCCTCTTCAGCTGGCATGCACATTCGGACAGGGGCTCAGAAGGAAGCCTGAAGAATGGAGAACGGGCATGGGAGGGTGGATGGATTACTGGTGCAGACCCTTTTTTTTCCCCCCCCTAAGTTCCCTGTAATGGTGTTTCAGCAGTGTCTTAACAAATATAATTGAGAAGGACAAAAAAAGATGGTGTCGGGCAACACCTATAATCGCTAAAAGACTGCAGCTGGGACTGATGGGTCACCCCGCTTTTCAGAAGAAAACACGTTCACCTGTGCCCAGAATGTTACACTTACTACATCTCGGGCTGAGTTTTCACGTTGGCATGACATTCCAAAGCCACCTCTGAGGGTGATCTTAGGGAAAGAGAATGGGATTTACATTAAGATACTTGAACTGGCCGGACCGCCACTTAGCTGGGTGACCTAAGGCAGCCGTCGCTCTCTGCTCCCCAGTTTCCCCCCTCTGTGACATGGGGAGCATACGTTTATATCACAGAGTTATTGTAAAGGGCAGGTAAAATCATGCATAGGAGAAGTCTTGTTAACTGTAAACTGCCAAGCAAATGTTAGTAGAGGTTACTGATTGTTACTTAATATTGGTGACATGAATAGTATTAAGCAGGGTACTTGGCAAACATGTAAAGCTGTCCTCCACAGTGTTCACTCAGTGAACATTGGTTGCTTTCGTCGGTTTTTATTGAGAGCCTACTTTGTGCTGGCTTCGAAAAACTCCTGGGTTTGAAGCAAGAAGCCTGCCTTTTCCAGAAGGCCCGCCGTGGCCTTGCCAGTTGCTGAACGACATGAACCAAGCATTTCCCCATCACCACACAGCACAGAGTAGGGCCAGGGGGTGGGGGGGGGGAACCACATATAAAACCATGGCCTCCAGGCAGCCCTTCAGGGTGCTGGCCAAGCTGAGGGGGACCCACCTCCCTGGGGCATCCCATAAGACAGCGTGGAGGAGGCGTGAAACCCCAGCCCGTTTCTCAAGCCTGAGGAGCAGTCCGTGTTAGTTGTTATCTTCGCTGCTTCGTAGAGGCGGGGTGTGCGACAGCGGAGAAGCCATGGACTTCCATCTCTGGCCCGTCCACTTGCTGGCTGCAGGCCTCTGGCAGGTTTCTCCACTCTCTGGGCTTCAGTTTCCTGGCTAATCTTGTCCACCTTGAAGGAGCATTCTGAAGATTTAGTGAGAGCCTGTGTCTAAAGAATCGAGTCTATGCCTGGCACGGACAACCTGCTTCTCTTGCTCTTCCGGCCTCTTCTCCCTCCCCCTGCGCAAGAGCCCTGCTTATTTCTCCAGGGCTAGTCAGAGCTTCTCTCCTTCTATTGGAGGGACATCTTGAAAGCCAGGGTGACTCTCTCCTTAGGGGAAATAATGAGCAGGCTTTTCACGTTCCAGCCATCACTCTGGGACACCCCAGACTCCCTTTCCCTCTGCTTGAATCCTGGGCCCAGATACCAGGAGGATGGTCATACCACCATGACAAAGCCTCTCTATACAACAAGGGTCAGCTCTCCCTCGGGATGCTTGTCCATCAGAGGTTGTTGGGGGCTCCGGACCCTCAGTGGCAGAGAAGCCAGGGTCTGGAGTATGGCCGGTCACGTGGCAGAAGGAAGTGGGGGGTAGTGAATCACGCACCGCTCGTAACTCGTCCACCCCAAAGTGACGTGGTCTTTTGTCCCTCACATTTAACTGGCCATGTCCCAGCTCAAGTGCGGGGTGGGAAGTACAAACCTACCATGTGCGCATCTACCGTGAGAAGAACCAGAAATCCGACGACAGCCTTAGTCATCACCACGGCCCGGCCTTAATCCATAAAGTAAGGCTGCAAGTTGGTATCATTATGGCCAATTAGAAGTTGAGGCCCAAGGTATGTCACTTCCCCAAGACCACAGCTGCAGGTCCTTGTGATTTTGTGTATCAAATCCGAAGCGTCGTCCCACTGGTAAAGGTTTTCAGTTCAGGTACTCTGCCCTTGTTCTTTCTCACCCCCACGGCAGCCTACACCTCTCCCTGCAGGTACCGCCTACACCACCCTGTAACGATCCGTTTCCTTTGCAGTCTCTCTCTAGACTGTGCATCTTTCCATCTCTGTACCCCATTCACCTAGCACAGATTCAGGCACAGATGTATCTGTTGAGCCAACCTGGGGAGTCTTAGTGGGACATGGGAGTGTAATGATTCACAGGCATAGACCTAACCAGACTGAGTCATACTGGTTTGTTACTTAACAAAACCTGCAGTTCTTAGGAAGCAGATTGGCCTGCTGTCAGTGGGATTCTGGTAGCTCTGGGGGTGTTGTTCACATTTCAGGTCCTGTGGCTAGAGAACCCCAAGAAAACTGAGAATGGTCTCTCCCAGCTCTGAGCCTTCACTAATATGGCGGCTGTGGACATAAAGAACTGTTTTCATGGAGAACCTAAGTCCAGTTGACATTGTCTTTCCCATGTGCACATGTCTGGGTTTCTGAAAAGCTGAACAAAGTGAGCCTTTATGTATCAAATCACATATTTCACATAATTCCCTTAAAATGTCAGAGATGCATGTATCATATTAAAGGCTTCCATTTTTGCTATTTTCTCCCTGTTTAGATGCAGATGTTGGACAAATTTCCCATGGAAGGAGGACAGAAGGATCCCAAACAGCGGATCATTCCCTTTCTGCCAGGTAGGTGAGACACATGCTGTCAGAAGGGGCTTCTGGGGGTTCCAGGACCGCCCCCAGATCTCTCAGCTCAGCTTCCTTGGGACATAATACTAATGACCAGAGTCCCAGTCATTTGTGGAAATTAGTGCCTGAGAATATGGGCTTCGGGGTCAGATGCCACACCATCTACTTAGGCAAGATACTTCACCTCCAGGATCCTCAGTTTTTTCTGTCTCTAAAATGGGAATAATTAGAGCTCATAAAGTTTTTGTAGTGAGTGGCATCTTTATTATGGCTGCAGTTTTAATTTGCTATCTCTGTATAACGAATTAATGCCAGTTTAACAGCTTAAAGCCACACTCATTTACTATCTCACAGCTCAGTTGGTCAGAAGGCCAGGCAGTTCTGCTGGGTTCTCTGTTTAGGGTCTCATAAGGCTGAAGTCATCATCTTGGCCAAGCTGGCTCTTAGCTGGAGGATTGAGGAAGAATCCACTTCCAGCCTCATTCAGGTTGTTGGGAGAATTTACTTCCTTGTACCTCTAGAGCTTAAGTACTATTTCCGGTGTGCCTGGGTGGCTCAGTCAGTTGGGCGTCCAACTTCAGCTCAGCTCATGATCTCGCCATCTGTGAGTTCGAGCCCCACATCAGGCTCTGTGCTGACAGCTCAGAGCCTGGAGCCCGCTTCAGATTTGGTGTCCGCCTCGCTCTCTGCCCCTCCCCCACTCACGCTCTGTCTCTCTCTGTGTCTCAAAAATGAATAAACATTAAAAAAAAAATTTTTTTTAAGAGCTCATACAGTTACAGTATACCTCCCTAGCTAATCCAGCATAATTTCCCTCACTTAAAGTGAATTATGGCATATATTGTAACATGAGCCCAGGAATGAGATCTCATCATATTCACAGGCTCTGGGGACTAGGATGGGACGTCTTTGGGGTCCGTTTGAGAAATTCTGCCTGCCTATCTACCATAGCTACCAAGCACCTTCTGAGTGCCCAGCACCACTCTGGGCACTGTGGAGGAGTTAATACAATCATGGCTGGTCCCTGCTGTCAAGACATTAAGTGTTCCTTTCCCCCGCAAAAATTCCCTTACCGAAGGAACAGCATGAAGGCTTCAGCTCAAAAAACGGGGCTACCCGAACCAGAGTTATTGCTTCAAGTAGTAACATTGGATGTCTACTGCAGGCCAGTCACTGGGCTAAGTGCTTTACATTCATTACCACATTTAGTCTTCAGAACAACCCTGTGCCCATTTCACAGATGAGGAAATTGAGGCTCAGAGGAATTATAAGCATTTGCACAAGTAGCAGAGCTGGGGTTAAACACTGGTAGGGCTGGCCCCAAAATTCATGCCTGAAGTTAGAGGGCCCAAGTTCAAATCCCAGTGCCCTGTGGATCCACTCGGTTACCTTCGGTAAATTATTTAAGCACGCACATTATTTCCATTTGCAAATTGGAGATAATAATGATACTTAAATGATAAAGTTGTTATGAGGATTAGCTAAGGGACTGGCACAGAACTAGCAGCAACCAAGCACTTACTATTTTGATGTACAGACAATCAGCAAATTGACAATCGCCCCAAATCACAAATATTTAGCACTGAGGGCCCTTTCCATCTTTTTCATTTTGCAGACAGGAAGCAGACCCAGAGAGGAGGGGGACTCCCTGGGTCACACAGGAGCCCACTCTCCCCTCCCCCACCCCAGAGTTCTGCAGTCGGCAACACACCGAGTGGGTTCTTCCAGATGTTAGCATCATCGAGTGGGTTTAGAGACAGGGTAGATGTATTTGCCAGGCCCCCATCCACTGGGAGAATCATTTGCCTAAAAAAGCTAATGTTTTTAGTTCTTCCACGGAGAAAGTGTGCAATCACCCTGGAATTTTTGTTTCCTATTGGAGAAAACCCAGTGCACCGACTGCAGCTGCCAAATAGCAGTGCCCCACAGCGTGTGCTTTAAAGTCCAACAGACCCAGTTGTGTGACTTCCAGCAGATGACATCCCCCTGCCCCTGAGCCTCAGTTTCTACATCTATAAAATGGGACCATGACCCCCTTTTACAAGCTTCTTGCCCTTGGATATAGTGGGTTCTCTGTCAAAGTCAGAACCAGGATCCTGGGATATTCCTTTGGAATGTCTTGTTACTGATATTTGAGAGTCATACATAAATGATCAGTCTGAATATTCAAGTTGAACTGGACTCTAAATGTAGGCTTTTCTTCAAGGAAACGAAGGAAAGCAGTAAGTTGTAACTCTTCACTGGATGAAAGGCAAAACCAGCTCTGAAAAAACTTCCCAGGACAGGGAAGAACTTGAACCGACCCTCTCCCAACCCCTGAAAGCTTTTGTGGTTACGTAATCTTCCACCCACGAATTTATGAAAATGCTCTTCTCAGAGACTCAGCCCCATTTGCCCTGCTCAGGGTACCGACTTGCAGCTTGGAGTGGTCTGGTCGGGCCCCAGGACCCCTAGAGCATTCCTTCCCAGCCCACCCCTTGGCTTTTCCTTGAAGCCAAGGCCAACGGCAGGGATAACGCGGGAGACAGATCCCCTCTCCTCGGGGTCAGTTTTCTGCCAGGACTGCCGCGTCAGCAGAACAAAAGCAAGTCTCATGTTAGCACAAAGGCAGGGGGAGGGGAAAGGAGCCCTGTACAATTTTCCATCCCAGCAAGAGCTGGGGAAGCCAACTTGGCAGAGGATGCAGCTTGAAAAATAAGACTTACAGTTTGGCCTTCCACCGCTGTGGAAAACAAAAGCCTGCCCATTCCCACCAAAGGCTGTGCTCTCCGCTGAGCACCCTTTCCACTCCAGGAAAGCTGGCCTGCCGGGGAAGCCTCGGGCTCACCCTCCTTCCCTACAGCTCACACCGAAAGGCATCAGGTGCAGACGAGGGGCCGTTGCCCAACTGGCATTTCACTCAGAGCCACCGGTCAAGGAGGTACTGACCACGTGCTTCTGCCCCGCAGCCCAGGGCCTGAGCCAGGTTCCAGTTCTGCTGCGGATAGACGATGAGTTAGCCCATTGGAGACAGGTCTTCACAAACTAAGCTGCAGGTTGAGGAAAGAACGTGTGCTCTTAATTGCAGAATATAAGGCCGTATCATCTAACCCATGTTTTTTTAAGTGATTTACTCTTTTTGTGAGCACCTAGGAAGGGCCAGGCCCTGTGCTGCGTGTGTCATGGAGGGTACTACTAAGGAATAGGGGCTGCTCTCCCATTTTACAGATAAGGAGACTGAGGATCTGAGAGAGAAATGAATTTCCCAAGGCAGCATAGTCAGTAAGAGACCACCTTGGAATTGGCCCAGGGCCTCTCTGACTGCAGAGTCTGTGGCCTCCCTGGCAGGTGCCACTGCTGCCACGGGGCTTCCTGTCCCCAGACATCTACCCAGAGACTCCTATCCCATGGAGGCCACGCAGGGAGAGGAATGGTGCTTTTGTTGTTGTGTCACCCATCCAGGAGACATTGAAGGTGCCTGAGTTCTCCATCCTTCTCTCTCCACCCCTGCAGGCTGGGCCTTGGGTGAATTCTCTTTGATGGTGGTGCCTCCAGGACCAGCCTGTGCTGTTCCCATGGGCCAGTGCTAGCAGCATGCCCGTTGTGAATTGTTTGAGTTGGGTCATGATCTCCCCAGTAAGAGGCCTGAACAACCCTACTCTCCACCCTTCCTCTGATTTACAGAAAGGGACGTTATATCAAAATGGGACCAAATGTTTTTGCTGTAGGAGATTTCTCTTCACAGGCATGCATTCCTTGTTTTTCCTCAAGGCTCAGGATTCTCCTAGGGGTTCTAAACTGCAAATGGTCCCACCCATGAGGGTGGTAATGTGATTATCACAGTGACTGGGGGTGGAAAGGGGTTGGGAAGGCTGTGCGCTTTCTCTGGATTTGGGCCACGGATGCTAAACATCCTGCAGGGTGGGGAACCCTCCCACACAAGGAAAGACTGCCCCACCCAAAATGTCAGCAGGGTCCCTCCCTGTTGGGAAACACTGACTCAGTGCCAAGAGGGCAGCCCCCTGTGCTGGCCCGCAGAGGGCTCACGTGGAGACTTATCTATCAACTGAATAAGAGCAGGGATGCCAGGTTGTAAACCCTCCCCACTTGGCTGCGTAATTTACTTTTTTATTGTAAAGGACAAGAAAATTTTCTGATTCCAGAAGCAATGCATGTTTATGGTAGGAAATTTGGGGAAAGTCAAAGAAGAAAACAAAAAGGCTCTGTCTTCTACCCCTTGGAGACAAGCACTTTGAATCCTGTGATGCATTTTCTTCTCGATTTTTTCTTTCCTAATAGACATGGTATGTCCGAAGTTTGACTCATGAGCAGAATTAAAACAATCACCATAATACACAAAGGAGATTCCTTGTTATTAAGGAATATGAGGAAGATGTATTTTATCTCACTGTGGGTTGTTGTTTTCTTTCTAATTGGTAGACATTAAGCAAAACAAAACAAACACAAAAAAAAAACACCTCACTATGAGGCTGACCATATCTACCTAATATCCTAATTGTGCCCTTTTGCCCAAGAGCAAGTGGTCAGATAATTTTAAATGTTAGATTAGCCACACGGTCTCTTTGGGTGCAAATCTCCCTTACCAGTTTGCATGAAACATCTCAAAGGCAGTACACTGTCTCCCATCATCATTTCCAGTTCTGTCCTATTACGAAAATTCCTTTGGACCTTTCCTCCTATTCAGTTCCTGCTCACCCAAGTTCATTCTATGCGGTCTCACCAGAGCAATGTTGGCATGCTGATTGATCTCTCCTTACCCTGCCAGGCTCATGGCCCAAATTCCTCTCCTTGACCTGCCTCCTCAGGCCAGAAGTAAGTGAAGCTCTCCATAGCTGTCCGTACTCTGCTGTCTGAAACGCTATGGCCCCCCTGTGTCTTCCTCTTTGACTTCCCCCTGGAGACCTCTTGACACTCTGATAAGCTTGGCAGAGGAGCTTGTCTCCATCCCCCACCTTTTTGGCCCCCCCTTGGTGTCTTATTTCTGATTTTGCTCACCCCCTCCCTGTGTGACAGGTCCAAAAGGGTAAGGCCAAGCTGTCTTAATGGTCAGTGCATGTACTTGACCACCATCTGCCCATGACTCTCCCCTGTGAGACTCACGGGAACTCACCAATTTGCTTAATTTTTTTTAACATTTATGTCTTTTGGGAGAGAGAGAGCATGCGCATCTACACATGAGCGGGGAGGGGCAGAGCTAGAGAATCCCAAGCAGGCTCTGTGCTGTCAGGGCAGAGCCTGAATTGGGCTCCCTCCCACAAACCATGAGATCATGACCTAAGCCGAAATCAAGATTCAGACCCTTAACCGACTGAGCCACCCAGGAGCCCCTCACCAATTTGCTTTAAACAAACCTCACCCATAACATTTTAGCATCTTGGATATTTCCAGACATCCTCAGCGGCATCGTTTATATACTTGTCTTTTTTTTTTTTTTTTTTTTTTAATTTTTTTTTTCAACGTTTTTTATTTATTTTTGGGACAGAGAGAGACAGAGCATGAACGGGGGAGGGGCAGAGAGAGAGGGAGACACAGAATCGGAAACAGGCTCCAGGCTCCGAGCCATCAGCCCAGAGCCTGACGCGGGGCTCGAACTCACGGACCGCGAGATCGTGACCTGGCCGAAGTCGGCTGCTTAACCGACTGCGCCACCCAGGCGCCCCTATATACTTGTCTTTGCCTGTGACCTGCCCACATGTCACACTAGAAGCTCTGGATATCACCGAGCAAGTCATCAATTGATTCTCAGTTCGTTTTCAGTGAAATAGGAAGGCTTGGAACTCTTCTGTTAGAACTGATTGCAAGGAATTTGTCATCTTGAAGGATTTGTCAATTGAAGGATTTGTCATCTTGGCAAGTGAAATCCCCCTTTATACATTCATCAAACGTGAGTGCCATGTGGTGAGGGCACACAATTGACTAAGGCCCAGTCCATCCCTTCTTGTGCAGAGCTCCATGACTAGTAGGAAAGAAGAAGATGTAAATCAACAATGTGATGTGTGCAGTCAGAAAGAGACATGAACTCTTAGTCCATTTAAAGTGGGTAAAAGTTTCCCACTGGGAGAGTGGGTGACGTTGGATGGGGAAGGTTTTCCAGACAGAGCAAAAGACAGAAAATAATGAAGACTGTGGAGTATTTGGGGAATGTAAGACTAGACTAGGTGTACGAGGAAAGAGGAAGAAAGAAGACTGAGCTGTTAGGTTGGACATATCAGAGTGTCCTCTCTACTGCTCGCTCCATCTGAGAACCCTGGAGTTGGATCATCAGATCTGACCTACCTTCTTCATCTGGCAGGAGCCCCTTCCTTCCACACGATTGGTCCAGCCTCCCTTATCTCACCAAAACTTGCCTAGTCGACCCCAGTCACTCAAGCCCTTGCACTTGATCTGTGAACAAGGCTTTGGAGGACCATGCATGGGGTCATCCAGGCCCTGTGGACATCCAACAGGGGATATTAATGGAAGCCGGGAATTTGGGTACCACTCACACCTAACAGAGGCAGCCACATCCACACCCTCCAGGATTGCTGACAGCTTGTCATTGCTCGCATACAGTGTCATGTGTGCTTTCATTTTCTGCAGGCAAAATTCTCTTCCGAAGAAGCCACATCCGGGATGTTGCTGTCAAACGCCTGATCCCAATTGATGAATACTGTAAGGTCAGTCTAAGAAATGCCAACACTTGCCCTGTGTCTCATGTCTTTCATTGGGTTGTGTTTTTTGTTTTTTTTTTTTCCTTCTTTTCCCTTTCTGGCTACAAAATAGTCATCTGCAGTTCAAAGAAATGTAAAAACAGAAAAACAACCACCCATGATCCCTCAACTCAGAGGCAACAATTATTAAGGTTCTTATGTTTCCTTTCTATCTTTTCTCTCTACATGCATTTCTTTATGGTTTTGACACTATCCCACATGTGTTATTTTTGTTGCTCTTTCTTTTTCCTTTAATATTGTAATATAAGAATTTCCCCATGCTATAAAAACATTCTCTTGAACCTCCCGTAACTGGTTGCATGGTATTCTACTGTGTGTGAATGTCCCAGAAGTTATTCAGCCAACCCCTGTTGTTGGACAGTGCAGCTGGCTTCCAATCCCCTGAATGTTCTAAACCACGAGGTGCCTGCCTTTTGGTTGTATTTCGTTTGACTGGAGGCTGTGGTTGGGGAAAAAAAGCATGCTTTTCCTCTGTTTAGTTTCCCTTATCTTTAGTATTTATTTCTCTAGCTTCAGATCACTAGAAGCTCTGATTGGAGAGGGTGGGAAGAGCAAGACATACTATCACAATGGAGCAGTAAATGCTCTCTCTCCCTAGGATCAGGAACAAAGCAAGTACATTTTTCTTGCCACTTCTGTTCTACATTTTGCTGGAGGATCTAGCCAATGTAAGCAGACAAAAAAAGAAATAATAAAAGGCATATGGGTTGGAAAGGAGGAAGTAAAACTGCCTTCCTTCACAAATGACATGATTCTATTGTAGAAAATCTTAAGGGATCCACACACACACAAAAAAAAACCTACTAGAACTAATACAAAAGTTTAGTAAGATCACAGGATACAAGATCAATATCAAAAATCAGTTGTATTTCTAAGCACTAAGCATGAACAATCCAAAAATGAAATTAAGGAAGTAATTCCATTCTCAATAATATCAAAATAAATAAAATACTTAGAAATAAATTTAATAAAAGAATTACAAGGTTTATACATTGAAACTACAAAACACTTGACAGAAATTAAACCAGCTCAAAATTAATGGAGAGACATTCCATACTCATGGATTGGAAGATTCAATAGTGTTAAAATGGCAGTTGTTACTCAGCCATAAAAAAGAATGAAATCTTGCCTTTGCAACCACATGGAAGGAGCTAGAGAACATATTGCTAAGTGAAATAAGTCAGAGAAAGACAAATACCATATGATTTCACTCATATGTGGAACAAATGAACAAAGGGGTAGAGAGAGAGAGAGGGAGAAATCAAGAAACAGACTCTGAATTATAGAGAACAAACTGGTGGTTACCAGAGGGGTGGGAGGGGGAGGGGATGGGTGAAATTGGTGATGAGGATCAAGGAGGGTACTTATGATGAGCACCGGGTGTTGTATGGAAGTGTTGAGTCACTGTATAACTAACTGGAATTTAAATAAAAACTTTTTAAAAATCTAGGAGGGCAAATTAGAATTTGAGTGTTAGGATGAATGTCTTAATGAGGACAATATATTGTATATTTGTGTGTGTGTATAATATATACACGTGTATGTGTGTGTGTAGAGAAATTGATATGAAAAAGACAAACAACCATATAGGAAAAATGGATGAAAGACAGGACTAGAAATACAAAGAAAAACAAATCCCAGGGCGCCTGGGTGGCTCAGTTGGTGGAAGTCCAACTCTTGGTTTTAGCTCAGGTCATGATCTCACAGTTAGTGAATTTGAGCCCTGCATCAGGCTCTGTGCAGGGCCTGCTTGGGATTCTCTCTCTCTTCCTCTCTCTCTCTCTGCCCCTTCCCCTCTCACGCTGTCTCTCTCAAACTTCCCAATGACCAACAAAACAAAAGATACTACAAATAAAATAAAATAAAATAAAATAAAATAAGAAAAGAAAAGAAAAGAAAATGGCAATTCTCCCCCAGTTGACCTATAGATTGAATATAATCTCTGGCAAAATCCTAGTAAGCTTTTTTAGAGAAATTTACAAGCTGATCCTAAATTGTGTGGAGAAATGCAAGGAACCCAAAATAGCCAAAACAGTTATGAAAAAGAACAAAATTAGAGGCTTCTACTATCCATTTTCAAAACTTCCTACAAAGCTATAGCAATGAAGACAGTGTGGTACTGGCATAAGGATAGGCATGTGGATCAGCGGAACAGAAGTAAGAGGCTAGAAATAAACTTTTGTGAAATTTATAGTCAAATGATTTTCAGCAATGGTGCCAAGAAATTCAGTAGGAAAAGGATAATCTTTTTAACAGTGTGGGATAGTAGGACATCCGTACACCAAATAGAAGAAAAAAATTATGTTGGATCCCTACCTCACACCATGCACAAAAAGCAACTCAAAATGGATCACAGACCTAAACGTAAGAGCTAAAACTATAAAACTTCTAGAAGAAAACATAGGAGAAAATCCTCATGACCGTAGTTTAGGCAGAGAGTTCCTAGCTGTGACACCAAAAGAGAAAAATTGATAAATGGGACTCATTAAACTTCCGAACTCTGTACTTCAAAAAGATCCCATGAAGAAAATGAAAACACACACCACAGATTAGGAGAAAATATTTGTAAATCATATCTCTGACAAGGGACTTGTATTGAGTCTATATGAAGAACTCTTGCAACTCAACAATAAAGATGGCCTGGTTTAAAAATAGGCAAAAGATTTGAATAGAAATTTCACCTAGGAAGCACATAAAACACATAACAAGGTGTTCAGCTTCTTTATTCATTAGGCAATGCAAAATAAAACCATAATGAGATACCCTACGCAGCCCTTGGAATAGCTATAATCAACAAGACAGACAAAACCAAGAGCTGGTAAAGATATGGAGAAATTAGAGCCCTCAATCTGGAGGGTATACATGATGGAAAGCCACTTTGGAAAACAGTTTGGCAGTTTCTTCAAAAAGTGAAATTTACCGTATAACTACTCTTTGATATCTACTCAAGAGAATTGAAAAACTATGTCCACACAAAGACTCGGATGTACATGTTCTAGCAGTACTAATCCATAATAGCCCAAAATTGGAAGCAATCCAAATGTCCATCGTCAGGCGCATGGATAAAGAAAATGTGGAATAATCATACAATCGACCATTATTCGACAGTAAAATGCAGTGAAAGACCAATAAATGCTGCAACTTGGATGAATCTCAAAAACATGATGCTGAAAAAAGCCAGATGCAAAAGACTACATACTGCATGATTCCATCTACATGAAATGTGCAGAAGAGGCGACTTTACGGAGACAGAAAGCAGATCAGTGGTTTCCTAGGCCTGAAGACAGCATAGGCAGACATGGACTGGAAATTAGGTGGGGGAAATTTTTGAGGTGATGGAAAAGTTCTAAAACTGGATTGTGGTCATGGTTGCACAGTCTATAATTTACTAAATATCATTGAATTGTGCACTTATAATGGGTGGTTCTTATGTACATAAATTATACTTCAATACATCTATAAAAAAATTTAAAGGAGGCAGTGTGGGCATAGATGACCCTTGTCTTGGCAGGAGATGTCATGGAAGGGTAGAAAATCATTCCTGATCACTCCTGTCCTCTCTTTACTGGACATAACCTCGTTTCATCCCTCCAATAACCTTGAGAAGTAGGTTTTACTATTCCCATTGTGTAGCTGAGGAAACAGAGGCCCGACAAAGTTACTTACAATGAGAGTATTACAGAGTTTGATGGTTGAACCCTGGCCTTTTAGGCCTTGGCACTCACATACCACATATGGCCTCTCTTAAGAAAGTAAAAATTCAAGAGATCAAAATATTCAAGCATATATTTCATAGACGTAGATAAACTCAGACTCTTTTTCTCCTAAAGATACCCTTAAAAAAGGATTGGGGAGTGAAGCACAGAGAAGGTCACCCAGGCACAAAGATGCTACTACTGCCTCCCAGCTCTCAGAGGAAAGTTCGGATCATCTGTGCTTTGTGTCTTTTCAAACCTCTAGAGCCTAAAAGTCCTTTGTGCCAGCCTTGCTGGCAAGAACTTTGGACCTCTGGGGTCACCTTGGCCAGCTGGGGATTTCTCAGACCAAATTGTGCTATCCTGCCTCTTCCCCTGCCCACCCACCTCCTCTCCAGAGTCACACTTCCCTCATACCCAGGGGGTCACGAACCTCTAGACATTTGATTTTGAAAAGGAGATTTAATAAAACCCTGAAACGAACAGAGAGCAGCAGCTGCCTGCATCTGGCTGATGCTTGGAATGGTACAGAGATCATGAATTCACTTGGATTAGCCATAGGGAAGAAGCCGCTTATGTTGTATGAGCCACATGGAAGTTACCACCCCCTGCTATTAATGCATCATAAGAAGCAGAGCAGATATTTTGGGGTTTTGGTTGGCCAAAGTCCCTGGCTTAGCTTCAAGGGAACTGCCCTCCTGGAGGGAGATGAAACTATCTATTCACACAGTCTGCAAAATCTTTTACAGACTACATAGACTTATTTAGCATTTGGGTATCTGTTATTGACATTGTTGTGAGCTGACTTAAGCCAATTTAATCTATCACTCTTAGCCTTATTTTAGTAGAAATTGGTAGTCTCCAATAGGGAAACATAGACAAAGGCCGTAGGTATCCCTAGACCTAGTTACCAGCTAGGAAGAAACCTTCTGCTCTGCTAGACCTATTATAAAGTTACAGTACTTAACATAGTATGGTGTTGGCATAAGGAAACAAACCTTTGGAACAAAATAGAGAATCCAGAAACAGACCTGTGTGTATTTGGACATTTTAATACTGGCAAAGGCAGCCTTACAGGTCGTTGAGGAAAGGTTGGATTCTTCAGTAAATGGGAATCCTTATGGGGCACCTGGGTGGCTCAGTCGGTTAGGCAGCTGACTTCAGCTCAGGTCATGATCTTGCGGTCCGTGAGTTCTAGCCCCTCGTCGGGCTCTGTGCTGACAGCTCAGAGCCTGGAGCCTGCTTCATATTCTGTGTCTCCCTCTCTGTGACCCTCCCCTGTACATGCTCTGTCTCTCCCTGTCTCAAAAATAAACATTAAAAAAAAAAATTTAAATGGGAATCCTTATGAGGAAAACAAACAAAAGATAACTAATCCCTGCCTCACACCACACATGTAATCATTTCCAAGGAAATTAAAGACCTAAATGTAAGAGGCAATACTATAAATGGCTTTAGAAGGTAAAAATAGGGGGGGAAACTTCATAATCTCTAGGTATAGAAGGCTTTCTAAAGGCACAAAGTACCAACCATAAAGAGATTGATTTATTTGACTACATTAAATTTAAGAACCTCTGTTCATTGAAGAACACAGTGGAAACATGCCAAATTCTGCCACATATACAAACATTTATTATCATGCACCTCCCTAAACAGCCTCTCAAGTTGTTCTGCAAGCTTACTGGAATGCCAACTGTCTGACACCACTTCACATGAACGTTTCCTCAAAACAAATGGAATGATTATCCCTGTGCCAGGATCAGCTAATCCCACTGGTGATTAGCTGGTGTGACAGTAAAATCCCCTAGAAGAAACAGAACACAGTGGATTCAGAATCCTAGACCCAGTGCACCATTTTGGAGGATGGATGTGTCAGGTTCTTTTTATGCAAGGGTTAGAGTATCTGAGAATATTTCTAGAACATTCTTCATTCCACCAGTAAAGAATTTCATTTCTAACAACTGTTATGCTGATGGATAAAGGCCATGGTGTTGATCAGAGGTGAAGACAACAGAAGCCATGAAGTAGCCTTTTCAGGAGGGAGGGCTTGTGATTAGAGTTTTTTACTTGCTAAAAATGATCATTTCTAGTGAAGATGCTTCAGATTTTCACCATCATTGGAGTGTAGCTTACACACACGTGAGTATGCACAGCCATAATGTAGTGTTTTGTTTTGTTTTGTTTTGTTTTGTTTTTTAAAGAGAGAGCACAAGAGGGGGGAGGGGCAGAGGGAGAGAGAAACAGACAGACAGACAGACAGACACAATCCCAAGCAGGCTCCATGCTCATCATGGAGCCTGACACGGGGCTCAATCCCACGACCCTGGGATCATGACCTGAGCCGAAATCAAGAGTCAGACACTCAACCAACTCTTGATTTTGGCTCAGATCATGATCTCACGGTTGGTGGGTTTGAGCCCCGCACTGGGCTCTGTGCTGACAGCTCTGACTCAGCTTGGGATTCTTTCTCTCTTCTTCTCTCTCTGCCTCTCGTCTGCTCACATGCGTGCATGCTTTCTCCCTCTCTCTCAAAATAAATAAACATTAAAAAACAAGTAAACTGTAGGCATCTAACAGCAGTGCTCACCAGACACCAGTCATTTGAGACCTCTCTTCAAGAGTTTTAGTATATGCTACCCCCTGTATTATTATTATTCAAATTAACTCACTTTTTTAACTTCTTAAAAATACACATTTTAGAGGAAATTTTCTAACACGACCATAATATAAAACTGGCATCATTTGCCATAAAAATAAAAGAGCAATGAAACGACAGCAACAAAGGATATGTCTTTAAATCTAGCCAGCTGCTGCTGCCTGCCTGCCCGGCAAGTTAGAAAAGCCTTTTCTTCCGGGAATTCCAGAGTTTGGGGTCTTATGTTTCAATCTTTAATCCACGTGGAGTGGATTTTTGTGTGTGGTGTGAGATGAGAGCCCAATGTCATTCTTCTGCGTGTGGATATTGTTCTCCCAGCACCACTCGTTGAAGAGACTGTCACTTCCCTCATTGTATGTTCTTGGCGCTTTTGTCAAAAATCAGTTGCCCATATGTGTGGATATATTTCAGGGCTCTTGGCAGTGATTTCATGGATCTGATACCAAAAGCAGAGGCAACAAAAATAAAAATAAACAAGTGGGACTGTATTAAACTAAAAAGCTGCAAAGCAAAGGAAATAACAGAGTGGGGAAAAAAGCAACCTACAGAATGGGAGAAAATATTTGCAAATCAGGTGTCTGTGAAAGGGTCAATCTCCGGAATATATAAAGAACCCATATATCTCAATAGCAAAAAAGCTAATAACCTGATTTTAAAATGGGCTAAGAACTTGAATAGACATTTCTCCAAAGAAGATCTACAAATGACTAACTGTATATATGAAAAACTGCTGAATGTCACTAATCATCAGGGGAATGCAAGTGACAACCACAATGTGATATCACCTCGCATCTGTCAGGATGGCTATTATTAAAAAACAAAAAAACAAGTGTTGGTAAGGATATGGAGAAATTGGAACCCTTGCATACTGTTGGTGGGAATGCAAAATGCATCCACTATGAAAAACAGTATGGAGGTTCCTCAAAAAACTTAAAATAGTACTACCATGTGATCCAGCAATCGCACTTCTTTTGGGTATACATCCAAAGAAATTGAAGTCAGGATCTGGGAGAGATATAATCACTCCCATGTTCATTGCAGCACCATTCATGATAGCCAAGATGTGGAAACAACCTAAATGTGGTATATACGTACAATAGAATACTATTCCACCTTTAAAAAGAAGGATATTCTGAATATGTGGCAATGTGGATGAACCTGTGCTAAAGTGAAATAAGCCAGTCACAAAAAGATAAGATACTACATAATTTCACTTACATGAGGTATCTAAAATAGTCAAACTCATAGACTCACAGAGCAAAATGGTGCTAACCAGGGGCTGGAGGGACGGAAAAATGGGGAGTTACTAACCTACGGGCATAAAGTTTCAGGCAAGCGAGATGAATAAGCTGTAGAGATCTACAGCCGACAATACTGTATTGTACACTTAAAATTTCCTATGAGGGTAGATCTCGTGGGGACTGTTCTTATCACCCTAAAATAAAATTGTTGAAATATAAAGAGAGGGTCACCTGAGTGGCTCAGTCGGTTAAGCATCCAACTCTTGATTTGGGCTCAGGTCATTGACCTCACAGTTCTTGAGTTCGAGCCCGCATCAGGCTCCCTGCTGACAGCATGGAGCCTGCTCGGGATTCTCTCTCTCCCCTCACTCAGAATAAGTCAGTTTTTAAACATGATCAAAATAAAATGTAAAGAGAAGTGTTCATTCTCTGGGGCACTCTTTTGAAGCTGAGAAAACTCCCTCATTAGCCAAGCCGCTGTTATTTAAGAGTCCTCTTGCTGGCTCCAAAACCACCTCTGGGAACCACCACCCTATTGTACTTGATACAGTACTGAGAGACAAAGGGTTAACTTAATGTTACCAAGGGGCTGGTGTATGATGGAAGTCTTAAAGTCTTGTAGCACAACCTTCTGACATGGATGTTAGTGATTTCTATTTTACAGATGAGCAAACTGAGGCTCAGAGAGGTGATGGGACATGGCTAGAGCCAGAATGAGGAGCTGGGTCTGTCTGACCTTTCCTCGTCACCCTCAGCAAACAACACTTGTTCTTACCTCTCCTCTCCTCCCTGCATTGACCAGCCACGTTTATCCAAAAGGCCCGGACTCTATCCAGGGAAGAACCGAGTTTTCCTGGAACTATGGTTCTTTGTCTTTACTGACCAAACACAAGATGATTCTGGAGTATTGCTCTGCCCCAGGTCATGTTTTTACTGTTAGCCTGTCCTTCCAGAATGGAAGGGGCAAACATCAAAGCGTTCGGGCTGCCTTTTATTAGTAACTTGGCTGTATTTTATGGTTTGGAGGTTTGGCTTTTACTTCCCAGGAATTACTCAAAACCAAAAGAGAACTTGGCATTGTCAGGAAGTTTCCGTGGGCCTTGTTGTCCCTTCCCTCGCTGGTCCTTCTGGAGCCTCTGCTCATTTCAGCAAGGAGCACCCTGGGAAGCCCCTGTAGGCAGAGGCCATGGCCACCTCGGGGCCCACCCTGCTGTCCCCAAACAGGGCCACATGGCCACATCCAGGCCATTTCCTTGTGTCATTGATCCAGTGAATACTTTCAACCAGGTATGAAGGTCTCCCCAGCACTGTCTAGGCATGAAGAAAGGTGCAGGATGAGCAACTATGTACCCCTGCCCTCTGTAGATTTGGGGTAGAGGAGCTGGTGTCAGCCAGTCCTGGGCTCTCAAGTCCTCCCTGCTTCCCCAGAGCTTCCATCTGCCCATCTCTGAAATGGGCCAGCCCTCCCAGGATTACATGGAATGACACAGACAAGCGCGTTTCAGGAGCCATCGAGTGCTGAGCCCACATAAGGGAATGAATGGTGTTATTGCAGTCGGGGGGGAGCCGCAAGATTTCTGCCCACTAAGCAGCCACGGTCCAGCATATAATCAGCTCTTTCATTATGTGGTTCTAACTGTAAGAACTGCAGGGTTTCGGAGGAATGAGAGAGCCACAGGGGTCCCCAAGATGGCAACTCGTCCCAGGAAGAATGAATACTCTAAACCAGAAGGAGAAGGCGGTCAGGGACCAGAGGCAGAGGAGGGGAGGGCCCACCCTCTCCCTCTTGGGCTGTCTGCCTCCGGCCTGGAAAAGGTCAGTTCCTGGGGATTTGCTACAGAGCAGAAGCTACTTCAAGGCTAATAAAATCAACGAACCACAAATATCAGGCCCCGTATGGTCAACATCTTTCAACCCAGAAGGATAGAGCATGGACGGTAACTGGGGACATCACCCTACTAAAAACATGTCCACCCGCTTCACATGTGTTCTCCCACTTTAGATCCGGGACAGGAGCCTGACTCAAAGGCTGTGCAGGGTCAGCAACCCAAGTGACCATCTTTGGCTGAACGAATAAACAAAATGTGGCATATCCTTCCGGTGGAATGTTACTCAGCCTTGAAAAGGAAGGAAATTCCAGCACATGCTGCCACATGGATGGACCTAGAGGCCATTAGCTAAGTGAAAGCAGCCCGTCACAAAAGGACAAATGTTGAATCATTCCATTTGTATGAGGTACTTAGAGTAGTCAGACTCATACAGACAGAAAGCAGAACGGTTGCCAGGAGCTGGGGAAAGGGGGAATTGTTTAATAGGTACAGGGCTTCAGATTTGCAAAATAGAGTTCTGGGGATGGGTGTTGGTGATGGTTGCACAACACAGTGGATGTACTTAATGCCACTGAACCATATGCTTAAAAATGGTTAAGATGATGGAGCACCTGGCTGGCTTGGTCAATAGAGCATGTACCTCTTGGTCTCAGAGTCATGAGTTCGAGCCCCATGTCAGGCATGGGGCCTACTTTAAAAAAAAATGATGAAAATGGCAAATTTTATGTGTCTTTTACCACAATTAAAACTTTTTAAAAACCAGGGGCGCCGGTGGCTCGGTCAGTTAAGCGTCCCAACTCCTGCTCGGGTTATGATCTTGTGGTCTGTGAGTTCCAGCCCCATATCGGGCTCTGTGCTGATGGCTCGGAGCCTGGAGCCTGCTTCGGATTCTGTGTCTCCCTCTCTCTCTGCCGCTCCCCCACTGTCTGTCTCTCAAAAATGAATAAAATTTAAAAAAAAATTTTTTTTAACTTTTTAAAAACCAGAAAAATAACTCAGAACACCTCCTGAGACTCCAAGAAGGGTGCCGTTTGAGACCTCCCCTGCATCCATCTCCCCATTAGTCCATCACAGCCCTGTAGCGGGGGGGGGGGGGGGGCACTTTGCAGGGGATGAATGGGAGGTGAGTTTATGGAGGCTTGTCATGTAGAAAATACAAGACACGATTTTTCCATGCCCAGCTCACACTCAGCATGGTAAGGGGGTACGGGAGTCCTGCCCACTCCAGAGCATGACTGTGGGCTGGCAGAATGGCCTGTGCTATTCAAATCTGTGCATGGGCCCAGGCGCCCTCCCTGCATAGAAGTTTGTAATAAAATGCGTGCACGAAGCTGCGTTACTGCACACAGATCCGCGTCCTCAGGAGCTGCGCCAGAAGGGGCTTAAATAGATTTGTTAAGCTGAGCTGTTTATTCGTCGTGGAGCCATGTCTTAGTTTCAAATCCCTTCGTGATCAGGATGTACCCTATCCTTCTTGTATTGGACACAGAAACCATGCAGTTCTGGGCACAAAGATCATGTCTGTTGAATCAATGAATGGATACCTATTGGTAGGTAAATTAGCACGACACCTAGTCCCATTTGTGCTTTCTACCCACCCCATATCCAGTCCGCTGGCACACCTCTGAGGGTCCTTTAACTGATGAGCTGGGATGGCAGCTTTCTATGACTCGGGCAGTGGGAGATACCAGGTGTTTCAATCCCTCAGTAACCTCGGAACTTCTTTTCTTTAAAACTTTTTTTGGCGGGGGGGCACCTGGGTGGCTCAGTCAGTTAAGTGTCCGACTTTGGCTCAGGTCATGGTCCATTGGTTTGTGAGTTCGAGCCCCACATCCGGCTCTATGCTGACAGCTCAGAGCCTGGAGCCTGCTTCAGATTCTGTGTTTCCCTCTCTCTGCTCTCCTCTCTTATTCTCTCTCTCTCTCCCTCTCTCTTTCTCTGTCAGAAATAAACATTAAAAAAAAAAAAAAAGTAAAACTTAAAAAAAAATTTTTTTTTATTTATCTAAGAGAGCGAGTGGGGGAGGGGGGACAGAGGACCCAAAGCAGGCTTTGTGCTGACAGCAGCGAGCCCAATGTGGGGCTCAAACTCATGAACCGTGAGATCATGACCCGAGCCAAAGTCAGATGCTTAATCTACTGGGCCACCCACATGCCCCATAACTTGGGAACTTCTAACCTCTACCCAAATCCTAAAGCTGCACCTTCACTTTAACACTGCAGATCTGTGAGTTAAGACATCCATGCGGGCGTGTTGGAAACAAGCTAAGCGTTCACCACTAGGCAGCTGGGTCAGTAAAGTAGGATACGTTTGTGCAGTAGACACCCAATATCCAGTAGAGTTGAAGTTGTATAAGAATGATGACGTGGCATGAAGTCCATAGTTGACTGTTTTATCTAAATGTGTGCATGTTATTTGTTCAGATACGCCCATAATGCGCGTGCGCACATGTGTGTGTGTGCATACAGAGTGCGTGTGTGTGCATGCATGTGTGTGTGTGCGGTCCGCAAACCAGCAGCAGCACCAGAGAAGGTGTCAGACATGCACATTCTCAGGCCCCACCCCACATCTACTGAATCAGAAAATCTGGGGCTGGTCCCCAGCCATCTGTTTTCACACGCCACCCCACCCCCCGCCCTCCGCCAAGAGATTCTGATCATACCCAAGTTTGAGAACCCCTGGCTCATTGCATTCCCGACACCCCTTTCCTTCCCTTGGACTCACTTGTGTCTCTTCTCCAGGCCCTGATCCAGCTGCCCCCCTATATCTCTCAGTGTGACGAGGTGCTGCAGTTCTTTGAGACAAGACCTGAGGACCTGAATCCCCCCAAAGAGTAAGTTGGCGTGTGTACAGCTTCCCAGAGTGTGCCCTCACAGCCGTCCCTGCTGCCAGGCCAGCCCCAAGAAGAACGGGAGTATAGCGAAGTAAAGATTTTCTCTTGATTAGAGAGAGAGAGAGAGAGAGAGACAACATGCGAGTGGGGCAGAGGAGCAAAAAGAGAGGGAGAGAGAGAATCCCAAGCAGGCTCCGCACTCAGCACAGAACCTGATGTGGGACTCAATCCCACGACACTGGGATCATGACCTGAGCCAAAATCAAGAGTCGGACTGAGCCACCCAGATGCCGCTAAAGCAAAGTAAAAATTGAGCTGGATCCCATTGATTGAGCCCTGGTGGGGACTTGCTCCATGTGGCCCTCCCAGGGAAGGAACCCCCTACAGATCCACACTTAACCACGGAACGCATGGAGCATGCTAGAAACAGGAGGCTACGGGCCCTTGAGGCAGGGCCTGTGCAGGAGATTCATCCCAGTGCCTTGCCCACAAGGGTGCATGTGCTCAGGACTGTGAGGGAGATGGACGGGTGAGTGACGAGACCCGCTCAGGGTTACGGGGCCAGGGCCAGGATTTGATCTTGGTCGTCCAGGGTCCAGTGCTATCCAAAATGTTCACCACAGCCCCTACAGCAGACAGACGACGCTTCCTGGCGCCTGTCCGTGCACAGCCGATAGTCCCCACTGCTTGGGGCACGCGGCAAAGAATTTCCCCACCTGCCTTCTAGCTTTCACATACCAGGAGTTGATGGCACCAGATGCCCCGCCAGTGAGACAGTGATATACACATAGTGCTTTTTGACAAGTTTTGTTGTGGGGGAGACCACCATGTGTGTCTGCAGTCGCCATGAGGGGAGGGGAGACCAGCCTACAGGTGCAGGGCCGTCATGGGGTCCTAGGAGCAAGAGACAGCACCTGTCAGGAAGGGCTGAGAAGTGCCAGCCAGGCTCTTTGACCAGAGAGAGAGAGAGAGAGCACGTGCACACACACATGCACACCAATAGAACATCCACTAAAAATACAAAACATCGCCTGGACTGTACCAAAGAAAGCACAGCTTACCAGCATCCTGCTGGTGGATATGCATCTAGTTCCAAGAGGCTTCCTGGAAAGAAGGAAAAGTTCCCAATTTCTGTTTCCTTTTCCTGCTTGTCCCCTTGAACAAGTGTCTTGACTTCCTTGAGCTTCTGTTTCATCAGCAAGGTGGGCTTGGCTAACCTTGATCGCATCGTGGTTGTGAGGCTTGAACACCACCCTGCCGATAAAGGAGAGTCTGGCACGCGGCAGGTACTTACCTGGTGACGTCTTCCTGTCTTTAAAGCAGGCTTTGAAGGGGAAAGGAAGAGGGTAGGAAGGTAGGAGGGTTGCTGAGGGCCCAGGGGATGGCTCTGGGGCCCCTCAGGCAGTCCCTGGTGGGCCTTGGTTGTTGGCTTAGGGAGGAATGAACAGCAGCAAAGCAGCTGGTCCCTTGGTCAGCCTCCTGAAGCTCGTTCCCGAGTCAGGGCTGAAGGTGGAGACTGGGGGGTCGTTCTCAGCAGTCTTGAGGCAGACAGAAGATGGATTCCAAATGGTGCTGTTAAAGGAAGGTTTTGCTGCCGTGCACGGGAAAACTTGGGACCGTGCCAAGCATGTCACACAGAGAGGTAATGTGCCTACATGAGCCCACACATGCTGCTGCTGCTGGAAACCAAGAGCCCCCTCCTGCCCCCAGCCCCCTGCCCCAGCTGCAGCACCCTTGCCCCTGGCCAGGCCAGGGTTCGGGCAGGAGAGTGGGCCCCAGCCAGGTCTCCTGGGTTCTGATGTTGGCTGAGTTGCTTCGCCTCCCTGGGCCTCCGTGTCTCCGTCTGTGAAATGGAGTAACCCTCAAGGATTGTCATGAGGGTTCACTGGGGCAGTCCAGATACAGCACTCTGACCAGCAGTGTCTCCACAGCAAGTGCCAGGAAGCCTGAGCTACATTATTCCTCCATAGCTCTCACCACCACCACCCCCAACCCCCCACACACGGGTGATGAAGTTTAGCCCCACTGAGGTAGTGCCTGGCCAGGGGACATCACGATCGACCTGCGCAGCCCAGCACTGGGGCCCTGCCACTCCTCCCAGCTGCACAGGAGTGTGGCCCCAGGCTCAGGGGATTGTCTAAGCCCCTCACCCCCTTCCAAGATAACAGTGAAAGCATCATTACACGGTGGTTAAAAAGCCAGACTGTAAAATGAGACTAAATTTGGGCACCTGGGTGGCTCAGTCAGTTAAGCATCTGACCTCAGCTCAGATGTTGATAGATGCATATTCATAATGGACAAAAAGCGGAAACAACCCAAATGCCCATCAGCTGATGAACAGATCGGCAAAGTGTGGTTTACCCACATGAGGGAATAGCATTCAGCCATCAGATGGTATGAAATACTGACACATGGTACAACATGGATGGCCCTTGGAAACATTCCACCCAAAAGAAGGCCATCACAAAAAGCCTCTTGCTGTATGATCCCATTCATATGAAACGTCCAGAATAGACCAGTCTTTAAAGGCAGCAAGCAAATTAGTGTTTGCCAGCTACTCGGAGGGGTGGGGATAGCAAGTGACCATTATAGGTACAGGGCTTCCCTGTGGAATGATGAATATTTTTTTGGCATTAGGGTGATGATTGCACAACCTTACGAAGATGCCAAAAACCAGTGGACTCTACACTTTAAAAGAATGAATTTTATGATGTGTGAATGATAGCTCAATTTTTAAAAAGTAGGTAAATCTGGGGCGCCTGGGTGGCTTGGTTGGTTAAGTGCCTGACTTCGGCTCAGGTCGTGATCTCATGGTTAGTGAGTTCAAGCCCCGTGTCAGGCTCTCTGTTCTCAGCGCGGAGCCTGCTTCCGATCCTCTGTCCACCTTTCTCTCGGCCCCTCGCCTGCTTGCTCGCGTTCTCTCTCTCTCAAAAATAAATAAACATAAAACAAAAATTACGTAGGTAGAGCTGGCTTCCGCTTGCTACTTACTAGCTGTGTTGCCTTAGGCAAGTTACCTAACCTCTCTGGGCCTCATTTTCCTCATCTATAAAATAGGCATTAAAAGAGTACTTATTCCCAAGGGCTGTTCTGAGTGTTAAGTGAGTGAACTAAACAGTATCTAGCAGGGTACTGGCATATGGTAATAACATTTGGCTAATGTTATTGCCACCACAACATCTGTCTCAACCCAACCACCCTGTCACCTCCCTTTTCTCTTTATAGCATTGGAAACCTTTTTACTACTGGGATAATTTACTTAAAAAGTATGTGTAAACCCTGATTTGTCATACTGTACTTGTGATGCAGCGATGTGTACACATTCTGATGTGGTTGACAAATACAAGGGTTGACAAATACATTACTCACTGTTCGGTGTGAATTCTAGCCCACGGTAGTGTTCTCTCTGTCACCACGAGGGAGATGTGTTTTCTTCGCTGCTATCTAGACTCCTACCCAGTGTTATAGTGTGTTCCCCTCACCACTTAACTGCCAAGAGCTTTCTGCTTCATGTATATGGCTCAGGGCACCTCCAGGAGGTGGGACAGGGCCTCTGCTGTGCCTGACGAGGTGGGCATCAGGCTCAGTGCAACATGGGGGCCTACTCTTGCTTTTATACTGCATGCCCCCACAGCGGCTCCTCCCCAGGGCCCCCTACTCTACAAATAGAGTGGAGATGCTAGTCCCCAGGGCACCGGAGCACTTATCAGGCAAAAGGAGTAAATGAAAAGGAGTTCTTTCTTCTTTGAAGAGTCTGGGTCCCTGGGGCTGACTTGGCTTTTCTTCATTCACTGGAGATGATGTGGAATGGAGAATCTCTGTTTCCTAATGGAATAACTCGTGTCGCTATGTAACAGTACTGACTTGTTATCCTCTCCCACCCCTTTCTTTCCTGTGCAGGGAGCATGTTGGGAAAAAGAAATCTGGTAAGAATATTTTTCCATTTTCTCCTGTTCGTTCAATGGTGAGCATACCCCTACTCTGCACCGATGATTGCCAGTCCCTGGGCACTGCCTGAGGGATGCAGCATGGGACTGGGTGGGTGGATGGGTGGATGGATGGGTTGATGCTTGATTGATTGGTTGACACCCCAGCCTGTTTTCCAAAAAAAGTATTGGAGGTTGTTGCATCCTGTGTCAAAAAGTTAGAGTGGATAAGACCTGCTGTCTTTCCCTGAGAATGCCTCAGAGGAATAGGGGAGCCCGATATCTCCTGACCACCTGTAGGGGGTTAAATACCTTTATTCTGCTGTAGACAGAGGAATGTGGTGACTCACAGCTAAGAGCATTCTTCTCAGGTGTTGGAAGGGGTCACAAAAGGAGGGACACTGGGTCTTAAAGAGTGAACGGGAGCTTTCCACAGAGCGAAGGGGCAGTTAGGGCTGCGGGGAGGTGCGCAGGCGGGAGGCACAGGTTTGGGCCCAGCCTCTGGGCTGCTGTTATTGCTGGGCAATAAGAGCCACTCTTTCCACCACCTCTGGCACTCACTCCCTTCTCCCGGGCACCAGTTCCTTTCCTTCCCAGCACCCCTTCCACTCCCTAGAGCAGTGATAGGAAAAGAGAAGGTGTGGGGATTTAGGTATGCATAGAGGAATGATTGAGTCATCTCAGGCCTGGGGTTGATAACTTTAGACTCACGATAGTCCAACCTTTTCTTCTGCAAACCCAGTATTATCTGCCCCCCCCACCCCCCCCCCCCCCGTATCTGCAGAGTCCCCTACCCATACCACCACACCTGGAGCCAGCATGGTCCTCAGAGCTTCCAGAATTCCAAGTTCTTTTATGTATCTAGGACTCCAGGAAGTTTGAGGGCATTGATAATGCTGTGGGGAGAGAAGGGCCAAGCAGAGATCCCAGAAGTAAAAAAGGATGCCTGCCTCCTCTCGTGGCCCTCCATTTCCTCATCTGTAAAATGGGGGATAATAATAGTAATCCATCTTGGAGGGTTATTGTAGGATTTATAGTAATATGTATAAAGCACTCAGACCAGTGCCTGGCACATTTTAAGTGATACGTGTTTGCTGCCGTCTTTATACTGCTGCCATTAATTCAAAGCACATGGATGTCCCTGTCCAGCATCAGTAGAAATTCCAAATTCAGTAGCCCTGGTCCCTTTACTGCCCCCTGGGTACAGGGCCTGTGGTCAACTTTACAGGGCCCAAGCTGTGCTTGCAAGGGAAAGTAGAGAGGAGCTAGGTCTCTGCCTCAAGGTCTCGTGTCTGGAATGAACGCCCGCCTTTCCCCAGCCAGTCTGTTTAGAGCTGCACTTTGCGTTTAATAAGTACTGGCCAGAGCCATGGCATCCTGTTCAAGCTGTGCGTGGCCCTTGGGCTCTGAGGATAATGATACGTTTCTTAGAAAAGAACAGAGAGGAGAAGAGGAACTCTTGGGCTGATGACAAGAGTTTCTGGCTTTGAGTGTGCAGAGACTTTCCTGGAGGGAACGGCTGAAGGAAGAGAGGAAAGAGACAGCTCTAGTTTGCAAAAACCAAAGTGTCCGGTCGGAACAGGCTTGATGAGGGGACTGGTCTGGAAAAGAGAGAAGAAGCTCTAATTTGTGGTGATGACTATTACATCATTCACCTGCAATGATGGAGGGGTGGATTTATTTATAGTTCAGCTGGATGGAAAATAACATTTTTCTTTTCAGACTAAGGACCCATGCGGAGATGAGCCTTATTTTTTTATCTGACCTTTGAACTCTTCCTCTGTGTTAGAAATGGCCTTCTTGATTGAGTGTGAAAGGGATTTAAGGTCGACAGCCCAAACCCAGAGATTTCTGTGCTGGTACTCTGAATTGGAGAAAGCTCACCTGTCTCCAGAATTTGCCAGCAGACTTTGGCTAATGTGGTCTCAACTTCTGCTCATCTTGCAAGAAAAAAATCCTCCCACCAAAATTTAAGAGGTCATCTGATTATTTAAGGAGCATCTTTCTTCTTGATTTTTCTACCCTTTACTTATTGAAGTATACTCTGATTTACTGGCTCTTCCAGTAAGATTGGCAGTATGGTCAATTTCTGGAAAGAAAATCCCATGTTATCATTGCTCACTATATTTTGCCATAACAAAAAAACTATTGACTGAGTGGCTTAAATGACAGAAGCTTATTTCTTTCCAAGTATGGAGCCTGGAAGTCTGAGATCAAGGTGCCGGCATTATCAGGTTCTGGCAAGAGCCCTTGTCCTGGCTTCTAGGCTGCTGCCTTCTCTCTGTGTCCTCCCATGGCAGAGAGAGAGCAAGAGCAAGCCCTCTGGTGTCTCTTCTAGTAAGGGCACTAGCCCCATCCTAGGGGCCCCACCCTCATGACCTCATCGAAACCTAATTACCTCCCAAAGGCCCCACCTCCAGATGCCATCCCATGGGAGTTAAAGCTTCAGTATATGAATTTTAGAGGGACAGAATTCAGTCCATGGCAGTTATCTTTAAAATTCAAAACATGGGGCGCCTGGGTGGCTCAGTCGGTTAAGCGTCCAACTTAGGCTCAGGTCATGATCTCGCGGTTCGTGAGTTCGAGCCCCACGTCGGAGCCTGGAGCCTGTTTCAGATTCTGTGTCTCCCTCTCTCTCTGACCCTCCCCCGTTCATGCTCTGTCTCTCCCTGTCTCAAAAATAAATAAACATTAAAAAAAAAAATTTTAATAAAATTCAAAACATGTCATGGCACCTGGGTGGCTCAGTCGGTTAAGCATCCACCTTTGGCTCAGGTCATGATCTTGCGGTCCGTGAGTTTGATCCTGACATTGGGCTCTGTGCTGACAGCTCAGAGCCTGGAGCCTGCTTCAGATTCTGTGTCTCCCTCTCTCTCTGCCCCTCCCCTGCTCACTCTCTCTCTCAAAAATAAATAAACATTAAAAAAATTTTTAATAAAATTCAAAACATATCATCATGAATCGAAACATTCCAACTAGGAAATCCTGTGGTAGATTAGGCACTGTACCTCTTGAGAATATTTTATAGCACTTCCTCAATGTTAAAATCACCCTTCTGCTGTCGAATCTCCTCCTTTATGCTGACCTTTTCCTTCCCTTATTCCTGCTGGACCACAAGAATGACACTGCTTACCTAGGAACACTTCGATTTCAAACTTGTAGCTCCTAGTACTTAGCTACCTGCATCAACTTGAGGTATTGCTATTACTATGCATTATAGAGCTTGGGTGCAATATCACTGTCCACCGGTAGGTGTCCACCTAAAGCCTGAAGCCTAGTGTGGCCTGAAGCCTAGTGTGAGAATTCTGGTAGTCAAACCAGTGAGGTTTTCATAGTTGAGTGCTCTGGGTAAAACGAAGGCAAAAGAACTGCTGGAAAGGCAGCCCCATGCACTTTTTTCTGAACCACTTAATGGCAGGGTACTTCGGTATAAAAGCTGCTGTCATAGAAGAAGAAGAAGGAGATGTAAGACAGAGACGTGGCCCCCGAGCAAGTCTTGGAGGAAGTGCCAGCCCTGAGCCCTGTGCCAGTAACAGATCTGCTCATGGCCAGCCCAGGGTCCTAACCCTTGCTCCCTGACCTCCTCACTTCCTGGATTTGTGTCTTGTTTGCAGTGAGTCCCATGATTTTCTGATTCTGTCACTGCTGTTGGTTCTCCCAAATCCCCTTGGCAGCATGGTTGGGAGAGTTGGTGCAGAAATGAATAGATCACTCCATTGATCAGATTCCTGAAAACTATATGGTACAGGTGTACCACCATCAGTTGTTAAAACTGGGTGGCAACAATTAACTTTTTGGAAAGAGCAACCATACTTAACTGGACCCTGACCTAATCGAAGCTCTATCCCTACTTGTAGGCAAGAAGGAACAGTCTTTGGTTGCCCATAAGATGGACAGGTGCCTTCTGTAACTCTCAACACAGGAGGAGGCCTGGCGCCATGCAAAGCAAAGAGTTTCTAGAAGTTTCCCTTCATCATTTGTCCACAAATATCCGTTGAGTGTCTGTGCTAAGTGGCGAGTGAACAGGACAGACGCAGTTGTTGATTAAATGTTTACTAAGCACCTACTGTGTACCTGACAGTGCTCTAGGCCCCCAGGGAATGCAAAGGTAAATAAGATGTGGGAAGCCTTCTTACAGTCTGGTAGAATGAATAGGTGGATAAAGAAAATGAAATGTCATAGGTATGGCAAAGGAAGACATTTTAATTTCTTTCTGAGGAAGGAAGTCTGCCAAGGGTGAGTTTTAGAATATTCTTTTTTTTTTTCCTTCAGATGTTCATTGAGCCTAGTAGGTGCCCTTCACATTCTAGGCCAGATGTTGGCAAACTTTTTCTCTGAAGGGCCAGAAAGCAAATATTTTAGGGTTTGCAGGCCACATACAGGTTCTGTCAATAATAATAATTTTTCCTCTTCCTCTCCTTCTCCTTTACAACCCTATAAAAATAGAACAACTTTCCAAATTCCCTTTGCACCAAAGCAGACCACGTGGGCCTGTGAGCCTTTAGGCAGGGAGTCCAACACTAAACAAGAGCCTGCACTCATGGGGCTTATGTTCTAGAGTGGGAAAACAGACAGGAAAACTAATGACTACACAGACTCTGTGTTTTTTTTTTTTTTAAACTCTATGGCAAAATAAAATTAGGTGAGGCAGTGCAGGGTGGTCAAGAGAAGGTTCCGTTGATGAGATACCACTTGAGCAGGACGCTGAACCATGCAATTTCCTATGCCACATTGGGGAGAGTGGAAAAGAAATGGTCAGAGAGATCAGGCAGGACCCCATAGGCCACTGGGCTTTTCCTGAGTGAGGCAGAGCCATTGTAGGGTCTTGACCTTTGGGGAACATGATCTTACACATCTTTTGAAAGGATCACTATAGCTGCTGTGTCCAGAGCAAATCGTAGCAGTCAAGTCTGAGGCAAGAGACGAGTTAGGAGGCTAAGAATAGGTGGTTCCCATGTGAATGCAGAGGAGAGGAAAAGGCATCCTGAAAACAGCCTATGATGTTTTCTAGGTACACCTGGGATGAGGGAGCCAAAAGACACAACCATAAAGGCCAGCAGAGTCCAGATTGTAGAGAACCTGAGGGCATTGGGGAGCCACAGCAGGTGCTGAGCAGGGAGAGGCATGATCAGAGTAGCATTTTTGAAGCAAGCACTCTGCAATATGGAGGACAGACCAGAGGGGCAGGATAGAGACCAGTTATAAGTGTCGTTTCCCCCCTCCCCCCACCCACCACCACCATCCCAAAGAAGCCTCACTCAGTCCCTGGTGCAGAGGATAGGAGTAAAGTCAGGTGACGAAGCACTAAAAAGGTCCACCCGCATCAAACCTGTGGCTCTGTGACAAAGAATCCCGACCTGCCTCCAGGGGGCAGCAGAGAACCCCCAGGCATGAGTACAGCCGCACTGTGACTCCACCAGCCCCCTGACCTCCTGCCTGGAAGACCCTGGGCACCTGAGCAGTGGGCACAAGTTCCAACCTGACTGTGAAGTGGATACTTTTCTCCTGTCTTCTCCAGTTCTTTCTCTCAAGTTAAGGCATACAGAAACACAGTTGGCCTGGATACAGCCCACCGGAGGGCCAAATCAGAAGAGTAGCTGCATTCCTGGGATTGTGATCCCCAAGGCAGGCTATATCCTGGGGTAAAAACTCTAGACTCTGGAGTCTCTACCTCTTGCATTCCCTGGGGAAATTGTCCCCAGCTCGCAATGGCCAGGAGCCTCCAACAAGCCAGAATCTACCTCCATTCACTCACGTGGTAGGTTCTTTGTGGGCCCAGTGCCAGGTGGTTCAGGACACCGTCAAGACTTCTGCTGTCCAGAGCTTATTATCTAGTGGGGGTAGCGGGAGGGGCAATAATCAGCTTGCTCGAAGGCGACTGAAAGCCCAGCTGGGCTGGCTGGGGCGGACTGTTGTGCTCAAGGCAATGAGGAAATCAGCCCTGCAGGCCAGCCTCAGGAGAGGTGCTGGAGGAGAGAAGATACCCCTGAGAGACACAAGGAAATAAAACTTGGCCTTACTGTTCCCCGGGGGTGCTCACAGGTGCTCATGGGAACCCACAGGGAAGGAAAGCAAGCGGGCCTCAGACCACACTTCCTTCCCTAGCGTCTTTTCTTTCCTCACCTACCCCCACCACACCCCACCACACTGGGAGCCTTTGAGCCAGGTGGACCTGATTCAAGTCTGGCTTTGTCACCATCCAGCTGTGGGACCCGAGGGAAGTCACTTGATATCTCGGGGCCTCTCTTTTTGTGTCTGTAAAACAAGGTAGTAGCCACCTTCCAGGTGGTTGTGTTGACATAGTTTATGTATGGTGTGCAGCCATACAGTTTACGTGTGATGTGACGGGCATTCGTGTGGGGCTGCTTCCCTCCAGACCTGCTCCTGAACCTTCGGCCTACATCTCCCTCTCTCTCCTCTGCTCTTTCTCTATTCCCGTGCTTTCTCTACCCAGGGTGGCCCTGGGACCCTCCCACTCCTGTTTCCCTCCATCAACCTCAGCTGGGAAGAGGGACTGGCCTCAGTCACAGAGCCAAGAGGCAGTAACGCTTCACCCTGCTACAATGCCCTATTCTGGCTTCCCACATCAAAAATTCAGAGCGCATGGTGCTGACAAAGGGCTTTTGTGCTCTTTCTGGATGCCAGAGGCTGGAGGGCACTGGCGTGCTGGTGAATACTTCACAACCAGCTTTCTGGTCGAAAGCCCTGCTTTGTAGCATTTGCCAATATCCATGGTGTAAATACTCCCACGGTGGCCAATTTCAAGCTACCGGCAAGGCGCCACCCAACAGAGCTGGGAAGAGATGCACAAAACGGGCTCAGGGTGGCCTGGCGCTCACACACCACTCCGTTACCGGGTGTGCTTGGATACAGAGAGGTGGGATTTCTTGGCTATTTCAGTTGTTTATGGAAACAATAGGAGGAAATGCTGTGAATCAGGACTTGCAGAAAACGAAGACCCTGTGGCCAGAAATGTCAGGCTGCCCTCCCACCGCATTCCATCTGCTGCTCTAAGAGGGCCATTCCCTTCTCTTTGGAGTCTCTGAATGCAGATTTCCCTTTACATCAGCCATAGTCTGCAATATCTTTTCTTTTGTTAGGCAGGTGTGATTTACTGCTTAACCAGGACCACACAACTCCAGAGGGCACCATCCACCGTGTCCTGTGGAAACTGCCTCTCCTGGCGCACCTGTCCACACCCTTCTCTCCCACTGCCACTGCCATGGTCCAAAGCCACCGCCGTCTCCTGCCTGACAGCTGGTCTCCGTCTGGTCTCCTGCTTTCTTTCCGGGCTCCGTGTGGCAGCCAGAATTATCTTTCTAAAGATGTAAATCTGTACTTGCCATTCCTTTCTTCAAGTCCTCTGCTGGCTTTCTACTTGAGGGTGAAAAAAATCCAAACTTCTTATCTGCCTGCTCTGGCCCTTGCCTGCCTCTGTGTCTTCGTACGGGACCGCTGTCCTCACTCACTGGACTTCAGTCCCCTACCCTCCTCCCAGTTCCTAGAAGGCTCTGGGCCCTTTCCCATCCGAGAGTCTGCCTGCACCGTTCTTTCCCCATCCTCTCATGTCTCCTGTTCATGCCCCTGTCTTAGGGAGGTCTTGTTCACCACCCCATTGAATGTGGCATCCCCTTTCCCAGTCTTGGTCCAGCTTCCTGGTTGTTTCCAGCAATGTAGCTATCAAAAATTAATACTTCTATTATCCTGTATACTTGTCATGATGTATATTTGTTTATGTGCCCCAACTAGGTTAACTTACTTGAGACTGGGAGTCATGTCTGTTTCATTCACTTTAGTACCCCCAGCACCTAATAGAGGGTCTGGAACATCACTGGTGACTTCCTGAATTACGAGATGAGTGATTTTGGATGGGCAGGTGGATGGACAGATAAATGGATGGAAGGAAGGATTGGTATGCATGAATGCACTTTCCCATCAGGCTGTCTGCTTCTTCAAGGCAGGTACCATATCTTGACCAACTCTGAATCCCCAGAGCCTTGCACAGTATCTGCATAGAATAGGTATTTGGTAAATTTTGGTGGTGGCACGAGCAAATTATGCAGGAATGAATGGATGAGGTGACCCTCAAGGTAAGTCCTATGATAGCTTCTTTCTCTCTTTGGAATGTTCTCCTGACCCACCCTTCTTCCCTGGCTCTCGCTCCTTCACGTGTGGGCAGTGGCTGCATGTGGGTTTTGTATCCACAGGGGGTGACCTGACCTCAGTGGACCCCATGGTCCTGGAGCAGTATGTGGTGGTGGCAGACTACCAGAAGCAGGAGAGCTCGGAGATCAGCCTCAGCGTGGGGCAGGTGGTGGACATCATCGAGAAGAACGAGTCAGGTAGGGGAGCTAAACCATCTCCCTCCCCGCCCTACACTGTCCCCGAGCCCCTAGGACAGGAGATGTTTAGAAACACAGAAACAGCAATCGCTGATCTGAGCTGGGCCGTTTCCACAGATCCAGCTGACAACCTCTTAGAAAGCTGCCTCTGTTTGATCACGGGGCTCAGATATCCCCCTTGGTCACAACTCGCCAGCATCCTGTTGGGTCCGTCGTTACCGATTTATTCTGCGGGTCACATTTCGTGAACGTGTCTTCTGGTTTCAAAGCCACTTAGAGACATGGAGTCCAGCATTCCACTGGAACATTGCCTTTGATTACCGTGGGAGTCTTCACGAAGGCTCTGCCAGCTGTGGGCTCTGGTGGGATGGACACGCCACCTGACTCTTCGGCCCACCTGTCATCACAGGGGCCACTGGTCATGTACACTGGCCAGGTCTGGGACGGAATGTGGTATGATCCGACACTTAGCCTGAACTCTGCATCTCACAGCAGTCCAGCTTGCTGCTCCTCTCAGACCATCAATTCTCTCATATGCAAAATATGCAAAATAGAAAACGCTGCTACTTCAAAGAGCTATTTTAAGGATCCAATGAGATAGTGCCTAGAGTGTGCCTGGCACACAAAAGGTACTCAAGGATGTGGGTTTCCCTCCCGGTTGCCTTCCTTAGCCACAGAGTAGCCATCAGCACTATCGAAAGAAAAGGGCAAGGAGTAGGGGGTGAGCAGCTCCTCTCCAGGAAAAAGTGGCATAAACCCACCCGCTTTGTTGTGGCTAAAATGTGACCTTGCCTAATAATATGATTGGCAGGCCCGTCTTTGTGACACCCCATTGGCCAGTTAAGGACCAACAAACGGCCAACAAACAGAGGGAAAGCTGTGTTTGCAGCAGCATCTGAATCATGTTACCACAGTCATGAGATCTGCTTTAGCCAACCAAACTTGTTAATTACTCAATATAGCAACTACCATCCCCGCATCACAGCCAAAGAAACAAGACGCTAAGTGACGTGGTCGCTCACCCCAGATCTCATGACAGGTTACCGAGCTGGAATTCCAAACCAATTCCAGCTGGCCCCAAGGGCACGTGACTTTCTAATTCCTGGGAATGAATATGTGCTTCGCAGGGACGAAGGAAGACAGCCCCCACCCCTCTGGGCAGCCCGCTTGCGGGAAGTTGGGAAGACTCCGCGGCTGGGAGGAGAGTAGAAGCCAGGATGGGGTGTTGAGGATAAGCCTGGTGTGTCCAGAAGGCGGCAGGGAAAAGGAGGCAGACAGTGAAATCTTCCTGGGGCCAAAAAACTGGCAACATTTATTTTTAGTTGTATTTTACCAGCCAAATAATACTGGACACATTCTTCTTAGAACAACCATAAAGTTAAAATCTGCTTTTTCCACTAGCTTCAACATTAGTCCCTTTCAAAACCCCAAATAGACCCTCTAACGGTTCACTCCAAATCCTTCTTGATAACTGTATACACGTACATATACGTATATGTATATATGTGTCTTTGTGCATGTGTGTGTGTGTGAACTGTATGTCTACATGTGTGCCCATACATAGATACATAACCATATGCACACACACACACAACATTTTGTGTGTGTTGATATAACTTTATAGTTTAACCCCAGTGTTATCATTCTGTACCTTTTGATCATTTTGATCTGCAACATACTTTTTAGTCAACATTCAGCTTTTATTCCTTTAACATCTGCCTACTGTTGATCTACATAAGCCATGTTTTTCTCTACTATGAATAGAATATCTGTGCACACTGGTGAGTGTTTCTTTAGGTTAGACAATGAGACATAGAACTATTGGACCGTAGGTACACATATTTTGAATTTTAAGATCCTGCCAAATTGCCTCCAAACTGGTCATGGCAATTTACTCTCCCTCTAGCAACGCATGAGGCATTGGTGCAGAGTTAAGAGCTGAGACTGTGAGGCTAGGATAGCCTAGGAATGAATCCTGGCTCTGCCACTTTCTTTGTGACCTTAGTCAAGTCACTGCCTCTCTCTGAGCCTTGGCTTCCTCATCTGTAGAATGGGGCAGTAATAGTAGGCAGCTCGTAGGGCTGTTGTGAGGATCCCGCCAGTCAGATGTCAAGCACTGCGACGGTCTGGCACACATTACTGTCGTTGTTATATAGTGAGTTTCCTGAACCCCCACACAAATACCGGCAGATACGAGTTCTTAGGAAGACATACGATGTATCTTCTAATTTCTGGTTTTCCACAGACTTATCCACCCCATTCACTCGCGCGCACGCGCGCACACACACACACACACACACACACCAAAACTTGTATTGCAAAAGGAGTGTCCAGCCGAGTAAAGTAGGTGACTTCCAAGTCAGGGAGGTCAAAAGCAAAGGCCTCCCTGTAAAACCAGAAAGGCTACTCAGTAGGCTGCCCCTTCCTTCTCTTCTTTTTTGAGGTCTCCAGGGCTTGGAGGTATGTGATCTTGGGGAGCAGATCCTGTTTTTCCATTATACTGTGCAGAGCCTGTTGGGCCCTGTGTTAATTTCCGGTTGCCATTACAACGAAGTACCACAAACTTAGTGGCCTCGAACCACGTAAATTATTTATCTTACAGTTCTGTAGGTCCAAATTGGGTCCCACTGGGCTAACATCAAGGCGTTGGCAGGGCTGAGTTCCTGTCTGCAGGTTCTGGATAGGATTTGCTTCTCTGCCTTTTCCAGTCAATTTCTAGAGACCACCCCATCCCTTGGCTCATGGTCCCTCCCCAGTCCTCAGAGCCAGCAGTACTGTGCCTCTCTCGTCTTTCCTCCGGAGCCACACCTCCCTGACTCTTCTTCTGCCTCCCCTGTAATGCATGGGGCCCACCCTGATAACCCCAGATAACCCCCTATTTGTAGTTCAGCTGCTTTGCAACCTTGATCCCACCACCTGCAACCTTATTTCCTTAACATAGGCACAGGTTCCCAGGATTAGGACACAGACATCTTTGGCCAGTCACTGTTCTGCCTGCCACAGGGTACAAGCCCTTCTCGAAAGGAGGAGGACCTGAGTCTGGGTGAGAGGCCTCTCAGTTACACGCAGCCAGGTTTACATTGACACGAGCAAATGCAAACTCAGTGTCTCAGATAAGTCATCAGGGCAGTGGCTTCAGTATCTCTTAGCCCTGGGTGCACATAGCAGCTTTGCCCTGAGCCATGTGAACTTGGAAAAGTGTACTGACTTCTTGGAACCTCAGTTTCCTCATCTGTGCAATGGGGATGATAATCTGAAGATTATATAAAACAGTGTAAGTAAAAGGGTTAGTGCCTTGCATACCTTAGTGAAGATAGCTACATTCTTTACTCTCACCATTCAGGACGACCTTTCTCTCCCCTGTCCCAGCTCAGAAGTGGGTTTTTTTTTCTTTCTTTCTTTCTTTCTTTCTTTCTTTCTTTCTTTCTTTCTTTCTTTTTAAGTTTATTTATTTATTTTGAGAGAGACAAAGACAGCGTGAGCAGGGGAAGGGCAGGCAGAGAGGGAGACAGAGAATCCCAAGCAGGCTCCACACTGTCAGCGTGGAGCCCAGTGTGGGGCTCAAACTCAAAAAACCATGAGATTATGACCTGAGCCGAAACCAAGAGTCAGACGTTTAACCAACTCAGCCACCCAGGTGCCTCTTCTTTTTTTTTTTTTTTTTTTAAATGTTTATTTATTTTTGAGAGAGAGAGAGAGAGAGTGTGTGTGTGTGTGTGTGAGAGAGAGAGAGAGAGAGAGAGAGAGAGAAGGGGGGGCAGGCACAGAGGGAGGGGAACAGAGGATCCAAAGCAGGCTCTGTGCTGCCAGCAGTGAGCCCGATATGGGGCTCAAACTCACAAACTGTGAGATCATGACCTGAGCTGAAGCCCGATGCTTAACCACCCAGGCGCCCCAGAAGTGGGTTTCTTCTTAGGCTATTCTTAGCAGTTAGCAGGCAGCTAACATGGGTAGTTGTGTTCTATGATAAAATGGCAACTTTTTTGCCTTACCCTAAGCATGAACTCATAGTGGCTGAACATATTATTATACTCTGACCCCCAAGCTTCACATCTGACCCAACTAACATCAGTCTGCACTCTAATTTTCCAGGTTGGTGGTTTGTCAGCACGGCTGAAGAGCAAGGCTGGGTCCCCGCAACCTGCCTGGAAGGGCAGGATGGTATGCAGGATGAGTTTTCACTACAGCCTGAAGAAGGTAGGAAGGAGTTGGAGCCTTGCACTTGCCGTGGGGTTGGGACTAACAGCAAGCCCACCCTTAGGGGCCTTTGGGAGCCAACCCAGGTGAGGCTGGCCAGAGCTGGGGACCTAACACTTCCATGAGACCCCCAGGAGGGCCCCAGCCTGATCACCCCAGCACCTCATTATTCCTCATTCGAACCATTCTGATGGCCAAGATGCTGGGCTCCTTCCAGCTCATTCGCAAGACATCTGAAAGTATCTATCAACATGTGCTTTCTCAGCGACCAGTCTGGGTGTCAGCATTAGGACTGACCCTCTCCACGCACACTTCCGTTTCCTGGAGAACTTACCCTACAGGTGTCCTGAAGGGTGGTTCCTACAATGCCAAAAATGCTAACGCCCAGCTGACTCTGTTTTCCCCACTAGAAGCATTCCTGAGACTAGAGTAGGAGTCCATCTTAGCTAATAAATCGAAGGGTTTTAGAGTCAGACCTGAATGTGAGTTAGCTGAGTCGGGCCAGCACCTTAACCTCTCTCCACCTCAGCCTCCTCCTCTAAAAATGGAAATGATGATGTCTGTACCGTGAGATTTTTTTTCTTAATTAAAGGAGATTCCACATGCAAAGCATTTGGCAAAGAACCAGAGACAATAAATAACTAGGAACAGTTATTAAATAACTATGCCTTACCCAGGGGTGACTATTTGGGCTTTTAGCTGACTGTTTGGGGGAAAGCACAAAACCACTTTTTGTGTTTATCAGAAAAGAGGGTGACAATAAGGGGGATAATTCTGTGCTGAAAGGTTAATAAAAAATGTGTATGTGGGTTTGCATTTAGTTTTATTACAGCCAGCACCCCTCATCGAAAACATATGTCATTTTACTGGTGGTTTTGTGGGGCCCCCAAGCTCTGAGGGGCTGGGCCAACTCAAAGAATCCACTCAGATTCAGGGGTTGTGGTGTTCTGCATGAGAGCTGTAGCTCCCTTAGGCAGTTGATGATGACAATTGTGGGCACCCTGCTGTAAGAGACTGATTGTTAACCCCATCTGATAGATGAGGAGACAGGCTCAGAAAGGTAGAGACACTTGCTTGGGGTCACACAGCTAAAAGGTGGAGAGATACCACATTTTCCTAAGTTTGCACATTTTTCTTCTCCCTTGACGCAAGGGCTTCTTTTAGTGCCTCTTTATAAGTCACGCTAGGAATAGAATTATATCTACTGGTGGCCTCTGCACCCGAGTTCAAGGTTAATACTCAGGAAGTTGGTCCTTTTAAGATACCTGGGGCTTGGCATAGGCTCAGAAATAATTCCTCCCAAACGGGAACGCGCACTCAGCGTCCCCTTTGCCTCCAGACACTGGGAGTGCTTTCTTCTCACCTCTGCCTTCTGCCCTTCACCTCTACATGCTGCCTGTCCAGTCTCATGGAGGTACTGGTCTTTGCCCCGGCCTGTGGGCCGCCGCCGGACTCTGGGGGACTTGTATGCCATCAGCTGGCGTCAAGGTGCCTACCTTGGGGTTTTCTTCCCTGTTCAGTGTTTGGAGCTGGGTCCCTGCATCTGCATGCGTCTTCCTGCTCGGGGACTGCCCATGCCTGTTGCATGTGAGAAACAGTGACCTTGCCTGTTCTGCGTGTGTTGGTATGTAGGTTTGGGCAGTATTTCTCCGCCTGGGGCTCTAAAGTTTACCAGGTTGAAAAATAATGCCTGGGGCCTCTATAATGCTGAGCCAGTGACCTGTTTCTTTTAGCAGACACATCACAAGGGGAAGAAACCCACATCAAACTGTCCTAGGCCAAAAGGGAAATGTATCAGCTCGTCACTGAAAAGTCTGGGGAAGGACTAGCTTCAAGCACGGCTGGATCCAGGGGCTTGAAAACATTATGGGGACCTGGGACTTAACTCTCCTCCCCTCTGCTCTGCTGTCTACCTTGCCGACACCATTTTCTCATGACAGCAATTCCAGGCACCTTTCAGAGATACCTACCAAAGAAAGTGCTTCTCCTTCAACACAAGTCTTAGGACTGGTTCTGACCGACCCACATGCTATCCCTGAACCAATCACAGTGGCCAGGGGAAGACAGCACTTTGGCCAGGCCAAGGTCCTGCACCCTCCCCGTCCCTCCAAGGCAGTGGTGAGGTCAGCCTTACCCAAACCATGTGGATGGAGGCTGGTAGTGGCGACAGAGGAAGGGCAGACGGACACTAAGCATGCAGTGTCAGCGGGCACCTGCCATGCAGTCTGCAAGGTTTCCCACTGTAAGGTTTGTTCGGGATCACTAAGTGTTTAATGGAGCCCAGAGGGCGCCTCCGGGTGCCGGAGAATCTCCCTGTGTAATTCAGGTGAGGGGTGGGCCCCCAGGAGTCCAGGGCCCGTAGGACTGACTGCATTTAGTCTAGGACTGAAGCAGCAACCCTTCCCACCCAACCAGAGAGAACTTCTGTGCATCTACGGGTTTGAATTACCCCCTGCACCCCTCACGGCACCCACACCCACCCTGCAGCTACCATGAGTGAGGAGAGCAGCTGACTCTGCTGTACGCAGGATATCTGCAACTTGAGTCAGCTCAGCCCCCACAGAGCAGGTCAGTGGGCTAGATCAATAAATAAATAAACTCCCTCTGTGTTTTCCACCTCCCTCGATACCAGCTGGGCAGGCCACAGACAGCTTGTGGTATTTTCCCAAAGAGAAGAGAGTCGGCCTCAACACGCTGGCCATCAACACCAGCCCACAGCTGGCTTGGTCACTCCCTGGGGGCCGGAATGTAAGCTAAATAGGAAAGCCCTTCCATGTCCTCTTCAGGGTCCCTGGGGACACTCATCTGTTCTGTCTCAGGAGTCCCTGCTGACAGTGTTGAGCACGGGAGCTATTCTCTTGTTCTCCGGAGGGCCCTGCCAGCTTGTGACAGTGAGCAGTCCTCCAAGCAGAGCCTGAGAAATAGTCCCATGGCTTTGAGGGGAAAGAGTGAGGCACCACTGAGAGTGAGGTGGAAGGCACCCCAGTCACATTAACGAAAGTTGAAGCAGGCAGTGATTTCACTGCGCACACCTGTGTGTGCGCGCGTGCGGTCATGTGTGTGCATAAAATTATTATGTGACACGCTTAAAACGAATACAGTGTTAAATGTCAATTATATCTCAATTAAAAAAACAAAATATTAAAAATAAAATTGAAGCTTCAGGCGTGGTTGGATCCAGCGGCTTGAAAATAATTAATGAAAAATGAAGATCAGTTACCCACTAGGTAATGACAATTGCTTTTAAAAATTAAAGGAAGAAAGAAAATTGCTAGCTGTAGCCTCCTTGGTAGGGATTTCAGCCTGAAACCATCTGTTGCCAAATCCAGCTTACCCCTGAACCCTCTACCAGCAAGAACTGTGGAGGAGCCACAGATGACTTAACCCCCTCTGGCATGAGCTAGGTGGCTCCCACCGGGCCTTTGGGAACTATTCATTTACTAAACGTTGACTAATTTACTAAATAGTTACACAGTATTGCCAGTACCGTGCCCAGTGCTAGAGACAGAGGAGTAACTGAGACAGACACAAATCCCTACCTTCGTGGTGCTTGTATTCTAGCAGAGAACACAGACACAAAACACAATCACCAGGTAAATTGTATGGTGTGTTAGAAGGTAATTCCTGGTATGAGGAAAAAAATAAACCTGGGTAAGGGGGATGAGATTGCCATGAGTTGGAATACTGCATAAAGCAAGGTCAAGGAAAGTAACCTTGAAGCACAGCTTTGACCTTGAGGAAGATGAGGATGACTGCATGACCCTGAGGGATTTCAGAGGGACAGAGGGATCAGGACCTGACCTGTGTCCTGTTGCTGCTTGCATAGGGTCATCCAGGCCTAAATGAGGGCCTAAGGGGTCCCCAGAAATTTCTGGAGGAAATCCTTCCTTTCAGTGGGCAAGAGCATCTCATGTATCACAGCCTTGGCCGTCAGCATCCCAGGACTCTCACTGTCTTTGACTTAACCCAGCATCCCTTTGTCCCTGCAGAGGAGAAGTACACAGTCATCTACCCGTACACAGCTCGCGACCAGGATGAAATGAATCTAGAGCGTGGGGCTGTGGTGGAGGTGATCCAGAAGAACCTGGAAGGCTGGTGGAAGATCAGGTACCTGCTGCAACTGAGTGGTCACATGGTCTCTGGCTGCTCAGAGGTCTGTAAGTGATTACGGATGGATGGGATGAGGTTTTGGCCTGAGCCACAAAAGGATGCTTCTCCTCGGTGCCGTTTAGACACCCTCCCTATCCAGATCCTTCTCTAAAAATCCGTAATAGACAAAACCTCCAAATGCCCCAAACCACAGATAGCGGTAACCCTGTTGAGCAAGACTGGTTTCCACCCCCATGTGTTTCTCGTAAGGAGACGCTGCATTGCCCTGTGCGGGTGATTTCCCACTCCAGCCCTGCTCTGACACCAACAGGATGCATAACACCACAGGACCGCAGCTCATCCTAGAGCCAAAAATTGCCCTCATCTCAGAGTTCAGTAGTATAAGCTGGAGGCCAGCTTTCGAACTGTTTATCACAGCTCTTTCGCCTATGTGATGCAGTCAGAACCCTGTGAGCGCCAACTCCTCCTGGCCTGCCTGCCACACTTCCCCAGTGTTAGTCCTGGGAACCCCTCCTCGGTTACCTTAGTAGGCAGGCAGTGGCAACAAGACATCAGGGCAAAAAAAGAAGTCCTTGGGACCTGGTGTCTATACAGCAATGTGATGCAGGATATTAGGGCCATTCATCGGGGTTCAGCCTGTGGCATTTCATTCATTCACTCAACAAACACACACCAAGAATCTGTACTGGGCCAAGCCCTGTTCTGGGAGTTGGGGAGTCAACAGTGAGAAAGACACGGAGGTTCACACCAGCAGGCACAGCAGGCAGGCTCAGTCCCCCGGCAGGGTGGTGATGCATGGGGACTCTGGAGCACAGAAGAGGAGCTCCTGAGCTCAGGGGGCAGGATGGCTTCCTGGGAGGGGTCTACAGAACTGAGGTTTGAAGCAGGAGTAGTGACAGTGACACCTAACATATCCTGAGTGTATATGGTGTCAGCTACATTACGAATTATTCCAAAACTTAGTGGCTTTGGAATTCAAAGAGTGACTTACTTGGGTCCCTCCTGAGGTTTCGGTAGGATGTCAGCGACGCATGCCATCATCTGAAGGTTCAGCTGAGGCTGGAAAGTGACAAACCAGGATTTAAACCTGTACCTTTCTCACCCCAGAGCCACTCACCTCTACGTGTGCTGCTCTGCTTGTGGCTTTGTGACCCCAGACAGTGAATTGTCTCGTGCCGAGGGCCTGGATTCTAGGTAGCATGACATTTTCCAGTTAGGACAAGATTTGCTCCCTCTCAGAAGATATTTTAAGATTGAAAGGCATCACATCCTGCAGATTTCTGTCTCCTGTAAATTGGCTTCCAGTTATAAAGGACCTTTTTCGTCACTGAAACAGTGCTATTTAGTTCTTGAAGTGATTCTTGACGAGAGATTTGGCCTTGCCATATATCATCTCCAGCCATTCGGGTCTCTTCCACTCTCCCACAAAGGTGTGGGCATGCATTATGTGGGCCAGAGCAGCGGGGTGCTTGCAAATAGTTGACATCCGGTTCTCAAGGGAAAACTACCCTTGAGTTGTGGTGTTTTCCGAAGTGTACATAGTCCCACCGGGTGATTCCAAGCCTCCCGTGCAACGTCACTAAATGTGGAGTTCGGAAGAGACGAACACAGTTGACGCTCACCAGTTGGTGCAAGCAGGCTCCAGCACCCCTCTGGTCCAATTTGACCCCTCGGCTCATGCTATGAAACTGAGCTCTGTTGTGCAGAGAATTAAGCGATCGCATTCATTGAATCCCTTTGGAATTCAGTGAGCTGTCCGTCAGGGTCTCGGTCACTCTGCAGTTCAGTGACCACCAGCTGACTCTTAGCAAGTCGTGGAACCAGCTCCTGACCGGCTTGGTTCCCATCTGAATGCATGGTGGTTGTTTTTTTATTTTTTAAGTTTATTTATTTTAAAGATATGAGTGGGGGAAGCCAGAGAGAGAGAGAGAGAGAGAGACAGAGAGAGAGACTCTCAAGCAGGCTCCATGCTGCCAGCACAGAGCCCAGCGTGGGGCTCAAACTCACGAAAACTTGAGACTGTGACCTGAGCCGAAACCAGGAGTCTGCCAATTAACCGCCTGAGCCACCCAGGCGCCCCCTGAATGCGTGTTTAATCTACATGTTAACCAGCGTGACTGGAGCCATGCCCTGCCTGTGCCAAGCTTTGTGCCAGAAGCTGGGGCTGCTGGGAAGAGGCAGCAAAACAGGTTAGGAGCAGAGACTAGACTGGTGCCGACCGCCTAGGTCTCAGTCCGTTTCTGCCGCCTCCCAGGGTTGGATGCGTGAAGTACGTCAACAGCGGGAAAGTGGGTAGAACAGACTGGCATACAGTAGGTGCCCACTAAGTGGCAGTTATCACTGTTGTCATCTCTGCGATGACTGTGACGGGACAGTGAGTGTAGCAGAGCTTTATGGCTACTCGCCTTTGCCAGGCCCGTGGGCAGTTTGTCCACTTGTCCTTTTATTTCTTTATTCAACTCCCTGGCACCGAGGCTCTTGCCACACAGAGATCAGTCAGGTGCAGCGTACCCCAGGAGCTCATGTTCTAGCTGGGGAGACAGAACCGCCACAGCCAAGTGCACTGTGTGTCCCAGGTGCTAGGGTGGTGTTGTGTGCGGGAGACACTGGGTCACCGTGGAGGGAGGGGTTCATTCTCTGTGAGGCTCAGGGAAGGCTTGAGAAAGGAAATGACAGTAAGCAGAGCTGGGGAAGAAAGAACAGGAAGGACAGTGGGAAGGGGCTTTCCCGACACAGAGTTTCCAAGAGCAGAGGCTGCCGGAGTGAACGATGGTGGTGCGTTTGGGAGACTGCAAGCCTCGTGCGGTAGGAGGGGCATGGGGGTTGCTGTTAAGAGATGAGGCTGGGGAAGCAGGCAGAGGGCGGGTTGGAAAGGCCTTGAATGCCGAGCTGAGGTCAGCAAGGGGTGTGCCAGCCTCTGGCCCATCGTTCCTGCCGTCTGGGACTTGAAGTACAGTGCGTGGTAGGAACACGGCTTCTTTCTGTGCGTCTGGCAGAGCAGCCTGTCCAGCATCCCTCCTCTTCCCAGGTACCAGGGCAAAGAGGGCTGGGCCCCAGCCTCCTACCTAAAGAAGAGCAGTGGGGAGCCCTCACCCCCGAAGCTGGGCCCCGGCTCGTCTGCCCACACCAGCGTTCTCGACCTGGACGGAGTTTCCCGGCAGCAGAGTACGGTGGGCAGGGAGAGAGAGCTGCTCAACAACCAGAGGGACGGCCGGTTTGAAGGCCGCCTGGGGCCCGACAGCGACATCAAGCAGAGTGAGTGACGCCCCACCGAGCTCTCGGGGGCTGAGGACCTACTATGTGCCAGGCTCCATGCTCGGAGCTCCTCACGTGTCCCTCATCCTCACAACAGCCCTGCTGCCCAACATCCTGTAGACAGGAAAACAGTCCCAGAAACCCTGGGGAGCTTGTTCCAGACCATGGTTTTTCCACGATCTTGCGCTGATCGTGATAGCTTCTATCTCTCAAGCCCTACTGTGTACCAGGAATCTTACAATTAGTCTCATTGGCTCCTTGTAACAACCTCAGAGGGACTAAATTAGTTTTTTTTTTTTTTTTTAATGTTTTTATTTATTTTTGAGACAGAGAGAGACAGAGCATGAATGGGGGAGGGTCAGAGAGAGAGGGAGACACAGAATCTGAAACAGGCTCCAGGCTCTGAGCTGTCAGCACAGAGCCCGACGCGGGGCTCGAACTCACGGACCGCGAGATCATGACCTGAGCCGAAGTCGGACGCTTAACCAACTGAGCCACCCGGGCGCCCCAAATTAGTTTTGTTTTACAGATTAGGAACCAGAGAGATGAGGTGATTTGTCCGGGGCCACCCAGCTAGTAAATGGTAGGGCCGGGACTTGAACCCAGGCCCACCTGACCCCAACACCTGTGCCCTCTCTTTAGGGCCTCGTTTCTGAGCCAGAAGTTGTTGACCTTGCGTTGAGTTGACTCGAACAACAGTTCTTTATGCATCTTACTTTCCAAAGCCTTCTGTATATATGCTTCCATTGAATGTTCCCAACACATCTGAGAGTATGGGTTCCTTATTTTTGTCTGCAGTGAGCATGGGACTCCACCCCCGGGCACGTGACCCTGCCCCAGTTGTGCAGGGCAGGAGGAAGCCGTCTGCTGGGAAAGTCCCCTGGCCCAGCTAATCTTCTCCAACTGTTTACAGCAGCTCAGCAAACTTGTAAAAGTCAGTGAATTCTTGAAACTCAAGAATTTCTCCATTCTCTGCTCAGCTGATGTCTCAGGAAAAAAAACAAAAAACAAAAAAAAAAACCACTGGCATGCCATGGCGGGGGTTCTGGCCAGCCCCTGGCTTTTGTGATTCTAATCTATCATGGCCAAGAGCACAGGATTCCCATTAACGCTGAGCAAATAAGAATCTGAACCCCCATGTCTTTGTTAGGAGATGGGTTCCGATGCTCAAGCAAACTCTCCCTACCCCTGCCTCACACCCCCCCACCCCCAGTAACAGGGGCTCAGATCATTTAGATGTTCATTTCTTTCTCACAAAGCTGTCCGGCTCTGCGTCCAGGGCTGCTGGGGCAGCTCTGTGCAGTCAAAGGTCTTATTAGACGCTATCTTGTGTTGCCCTCATCTTGCTGGTCCAGGGTGGTGCCCCACTAGTCCAGCCAGTGAAGAAGGCAGGGGGAAGTGGAGGACTTGACTCAGAAGCTACATGCTCTCCACTCTGTCACGTCCCACTGGCCAGAACTTAGTCACATGGCAATACCTAGCTGCAAGGGAGTCTGGGAAGTGCAGTCTTTACATAGGCAGCTTAGTGGCTGGCTAAAACTCCATCGCTAACTAATTCTAACAGAAGACAGGGGAAATGGGGATTTAAGAGATTAGTACATCCCAGCTGCCAGACTTGCCCTCCGTGTGGACCTGTGCTGAGCCAGCTCAGGGGATGACACATGTTCCGCCTTGAGCCAGGAGCCTGGACCATTACGCAGTCATCCTCCTGAGCCTGAGACTCAGAGCAAGGGCAGCCCAGTTCCAGAGTAGAAACCCCTGATGTCGTCAGCCCACAATTGTTTGTTCTGTTTACGTGTGGTTTAACATTGCACGCCCACCAGGTGCCCCCGGTCTCGTTTGCACCCTTTCCTTTCATCTCTGCCACTGCCCCTGGGTGGCAGGCAGGCATTACCACGCCTGTGTTCCACCGAAGCCTACATCGTGGGCCTGTCTGGAGAGCCTCACGCCGCTCCGGCACACGGGCAGTCCTCATAGTCCCGAGCCAAGTCTGAGCGGCCCCTTCCCAGTCAGGCTGTTTCTTCCCACAAGAAGGGTCACAGCGGCTCACAAATGCCTGCCTGGTGTCCCCCTGAAGAATTCCATCTGCAGAATTCTGCATGTGTGTGCAGTAAGCTCTCGTCTCTTTGTAGGATCGCCCAAGATGAGGCAGAGACCCCCTCCTCGCCGAGATATGACTATAGTAAGTGGACCCTTGCTGCCGGGAAGCCAGGCCCTAATCCGAATCTGGCCCCTCACTCCCACCTTGCCCTTTCCAGAGATGTTCTCTTGCCTCTCCACACAGCTGCCTGGACAAGTGTCGCAGACCAGACAAGTGTTGGTCTGGTCAGAGGGGGAAAGGCTAGGGTCCCCTGGGAGTGATGCAAGTTACCTATGGCTCTGCCACGGTTAGCTCTCAGGATGTGCCCTCTGCTTCCTGAGCCCACTTTGCTTTATTGTAGATCAGTCTTCTCAGAGAAGGTAACTCGAAACCAAAGCTGGGATGAGGCATAAGTATTGTTTGTGATGCCGTTCTGGTATTTTCCTTTCAGACTCTGTTTTTAATTCTTTAGGTACCTTTTCTAACCAATACTTTGAAAATTGAGCCTTCTACCATTTATTGAGCACCAGTTGGGCACCCTGCAGTGTGCTGGGTGCTTCATTACGTGGACCTATTGAATGCTTACAGTGATCCCACCAGGTAGATCCCCATTCTACAGGAGATGAAACTGAGGCTCCAGAAGGGGAAGTGATTTGTCCAAAGGTGCACAGCACGCATAAGCAGTATTTCCAACCCAGATGGGTCTGACCTGCAAGCCCGTGTTCTTTCCACAACCCTCACTGCCTCTTGAATTCAGAGACTGTTGTCCTGCCCCAGATTTTCATGATTGTAGGTAAATGTCCCATGTTTCTCCTCCTCACTCTGAAGCTGATGGTCCAGTGAACCATCTAGGAGACGATCTGCACAGATGGTCCTCTGTGTTTTGTCCCTTAGAATCCAAACGGGTCCACCAGCTCCCCTCGAGGGTGATCGTGTGCCCCCGACCCTTAGCGCCTCCCCCCTTCAGCCAATGACAATGGACTTACCCTGGATTTAGCACTGTGTTTAATTGTGCCAGCCTCGAGGTCTTAACCTGCCCAAGCCTCCCGTTCCACCCCAAGTGGAGGAAGAGTATTACACTATTGCTGAGTTCCAGACAACTATCCCTGATGGCATCAGCTTCCAGGCGGGTCTGAAGGTCGAGGTGAGTGGACCTGGTGTCCCTTTGCCTACTTGTGATTCTTGAACCACGGCACCACCTCCTGCTTCTCTCATTTCTCTCCTCATGAGCCTCCCTCCCTCCCTCCCTTCCTCTTTTCCTTCCTCCCCTCTTCCCTCTCTTCCTTCCTCTCTCCCTCTCTCCCTTCCTCCCTTCCTCCCTTCTCTCCTTTCTTTGTGGCAGCTTTACTGATATATAATTCACACCATACACATCACTGACTTAAAGTATACAATCCAGTGTTTTTTAGTATATTCACAGAATTGTGCAACCACATTCAGTGTTAGAACGTTCTCAACACCCAAAACAGAAAGGCTGTATACATTAGCCGCCACTCCCTGTTTCCCCTCAACTGTTCTCAGCCCCCCTGCCCCCAGCCCTAGGCAGCCACTAATCTGCTTTCTGTTTCTGTTGCTGTGCCTACATGAACATTTCATATAAGTGGAACCATACACTATGTGATCTTTTGTGACTGCCTTGTATTCTGTTTTTATCACCACCTACTTCCCTTCTTGCTTCTCTGTCTCCTTTTCATCCCGCTCCTTTGCTTGTCTGCTCTGTTCCTGCACCAAGGCCAACATAAATCCTCTCCCTCCTTCCATTTCTTTCTCCTTTCCTCGTGGAGTCAGAGCTTGAGGCTGTTTCCCGTATCTCCCAGAGAGCCTGGAAGTAATGCTATAGCAATCAGCTGCCAGGCACTGAGCTCAGCACTTCACACAGTCTCTCTCTTAATCATTTACTCTGGTGAGGCAGGACCATTAACAATCCCCATTTTTCAGATGAGGAAGCTTTGGCTCAGGAAAAAAGGTGCTGTCCAAAGTCACACAGCTGAAAGGTGGCAGAGGCAGGACTTGAACCCATGTCTGTCTCCAGATTTGAGCCAGGACTGTTAACCTCCTATTGTTAGCCATCTGCTGGACATTTGGGAACATCGGGAGGGCGGGCACCTTGTCTGTTTTTCACTCCTGTGTCCTTACAGCTAGCACAGTGCTTGGCACATGGTAGGTTTGCAAGGAATATCGATTCAGTGAAAATCTGTCTCCCCACTAGCCTCCTGCCTAACACTCAGAAGGCCGGGGAGTATCTTCTTCATTCTTACCCACAGCCCTGGCATTGGGGCTGGTCCGTAGTGGGTGCTTTAGAAGTGAACGTTTGGCTGATTGCAGGACATAAGCAGTGGATGGATGACTGTTGAGCCAGTGCACAAGTGTGGTTGCCCTGAGGGTCTTTCATCACTCTCTAAGAGATCTGCAAAGCACCTGCTGGTTCCCTCCCACTCTGACACTTCCTGCCTCTCTCTCTCTTTCCCCTCATGCCGTGGGGCAGCTGCCCAGGCAGCTCAGCAGAAGGTGGCTCCCCAAAGGTGCTGCGTCCTGGGCCTCTCCACCACCGATTCTACCCAGGCATCTCCAGAAAGTCATCCTCAACCAAATGTCTTTCAGCCCATTGAGGGAGGGCTATCTGCAGAGAGCTAAAGTCTCTCCAGCTAATTTTATAAAATGCAAATCCCAATCTAGGTAGACAGACTAAGGGGAAAGCAGAAACACCCACAAAGTTCTAAGAAGACTTCATAGCTGTTCCTCTTGCCTTTTTTTTTTTTTTTTTTTTTTTTTTGGCCTTTCTGGCCTTTCCAACTTCATATCTACAGAGAACTCAAGGCATCTTGATTTGTGCTAAAAGATCATTCTATGCCCAGTTCCCCATTTTGCTGCTGTAAAACATATACATCCGATTCGACATGAAACATGTGCCTTCTTCCGAGCATCTTTTCACACCCCAGGCCGTGTCTCTGACCAAAGCCTGTTTCCACAGCTTTTCTGCGAACCCCACTGGTCAAGCTGGCCCTTCTCCAGCTCTCTTACTCTCTCTGCCAGGACTGACCTTGCTTTAACCCAGCTCCTAGCACTCCACCTGCCTTCTCATAGAAGGCACTCGGCCTGGGTGGCTCAGTCGGTTAAACGTCTGACTTCAGCTCAGGTCATGATCTCCAGGTTGATGAGTTCGAGCCCCGCATCAGGCTCTGTGCTGACCATGTGGAGCCTGCTTAGAATTTTCTCTCTCTCCCTCTTTTTCTCTACTTCTCCCCACCTTGTGCTCTCTCTCTCACTCTCTCTCAAAATAAATAAGTAAACAAACAAACAAAAGGCACTGAAGGCCATTTTTTGAACTGAACTTGGCATCTCAAAATCAAATTCATTCTTTAAATCCTCTAGGAAGCCTCCCCTGATTCACATTGGTTTCCCTTCCCTACCCTGTATGGCTTATCTGGGCCCTATGTCTCAGTCTTCAGCTGAGAGCAAGCCCCTCACTTCTGTACATGCTTTCTTGACATGATGAGAAATGAGTGTTGTTTTCTTCTTCTTCAGTGACTGGGTTTTGTAATCCAAGTTGAAAGTTCCCTTCCCTTGGCACTTTGCATAGATCACTCTGTTCCCTTCTCACATCTAGTGCTGCTGGTCACGAGCTACTACCTACCTAATTCTTATTCTCTTGTTCATAATCTGTCATTTCTCTGATTCTCGCAGGAGCTCATTATCTTTAAAATGCTTGGATTTCATGAAAGTGCGTCTAGGTGTGACTTTCTTTATTTTTACCTGCTTAGCATTGTGGTGGCCTTTTTGATCTAGGCCTCGAGATCTTCCTAGAGAGTTCCCCACTTTTACTTTTTTAAACAGTGCCTCCATTCACCGTCTTTATTCTTTCCTCCTGGAACAGTTATTAAACAACTCTGTGACCTTCTGCCCCTGTTCTCCACGTCTCCTGACTTTTTCTTCACGTTTCTATCTTTGTCCCTTGGTGCTGCCTTCTTGGAGCATTGGGCCTCATCTTTTTTTTTTTTTTTTAACGTTTATTTATTTTTGAGAGACAGAGAGAGACAGAGTGCAAGCGGGGGGTGGGGCAGAGAGAGAAGGACACATAGAATCTGAAGCAGGCTCCAGGCTCTGAGCTGTCAGCACAGAGCCCGATGTGGGGCTCGAACTCATCAACCGTGAGATCATGACCTGAGCCAAAGTCAGTTGCCCAACCAACTGAGCCACCCAGGTGCCCCAGCATTGTGCCTCATCTTCTGGTTCATTCATTTGCTGTTTAACAGTTCAGTCTGTTGCTGGTTTTATTTCCACAATTATTTTCATTTCTGAGAGTGCAGTAATGATTCTTTTTCCCGGGCGCCTGTTCTTGTTTCAGCAGAGCCTGTTCTTTCGCAAATTTGGTGCCCTTCCATCACACTCTGAGAATATTAAATATGTTGAATTTAAGGTCCTACTGTTATAGTCCATTATCTCTTTTCTCAGCCATATATCCTTTGCAGTGCTGTTGGTTTATTTCCGTTCTTCTCATGCTGTTAGTACTTGCCTTGGGCTGTGCAAGAAGAGGCAGCAGTCAGACAGTCCAGCGGGGGCTTGTACACAAAGTGCTGGTCAGCTCCCACCAGTTCCAGCGCTAGGTTGGGGACTTCCAAGCCAGCCACTGAATAGTGTGGGGTCTCTCTGACCCAAGCTCTCACATTCCCTGTTTCCACTTATGAGCAATCACCTTCTTTACTCTGCCTGCCCTAAAAGAATGGCAAGAAGGGGTGTGAGGAAATCAACCAGCCTGGCTGCTTCTGCTCTGGTATCTCAGTTAATCCCCTGTTGTTTGCTCCTGGGCACCCTGTTCCCAGGCTCCGCCACCTTGAAGTCTGGCAGACCTCAGCCCTGCTCCACCTTTGGTGGCAGGTACCCCTGCAGCAGCCCTGGGCCACAGCCTCCCTCTGCTGCCTCTGTCCATCTGTGAGTCCTCACAATTCCTGGTCCGCTAACTTCTCCCCTTCCTCCTTCTGAGCTTGGCTTTGTATTTATTTATTTCCCTGGCTTTTTCGCATCGAGGGGAAGCTGCTATTCACCCTCCTCTCGAAACCAGAAATCCAACTTGCATAGTATAAAGGTTTGGTTTTCTTTTCCTTGGAGTGCTGAAAAATATGATAAAACCACCTTCTCCTTCAAGACAATAAGTTTCCAGCGTTTTGTACACACACACACACACACACACACACACACACACACCGTTGTTCAAGCATGTCGGCAAACGATATTTGCTGACAGGCACCACCGCTACCTGGCTCAGAATGTTCTGAAATCAGCCAAGCGCAGCTCAGGATGTTGTGGACCATGCGCCAAAGCTGAGGCCTGACTCTGTGTGCAGCCGGGAGCTCATGGATCCCTGGAGTTTCCTGGGGGTGTTGGGGTGCCTCCCGCCAGTCTCCACCCCCCACTTCAACTAGAACCAGTCCCCTTTTTTATTTCTGGCCTTTATCCTGTCTCTCTTTGCTGAAGCTGATCCATTTTAAAAGCTCACATACCCGACATTCTTTTCCAGAAAACACAGACATAACCCAACCTTGAAACTTAACTGCTCATTGTTCCATGATGTCAGCATACGGCTCTGCCAGTGGTAGCCTGGGGGCCTCCGGTGGGAAGCCACTAAAGCTTTTGGCTTACCCAAGTATTCTCATGAGCAGTTCTGTATCCTCTACTTTCTTCCCCACTTTGCTTCCTGGCTCATTTCAATCTCCTCTTAGCCTTCAGATTTCGTTAATGGAGCCACAGTGTTCCAACACGATGCCCAGGATCACCTTACTTGCCTGCCTGGTCTGTGTATGTTCAAAACATGTGCGGCTGCTGCTGCTGCTGCTGCTGATGATGATAGAGGCACCTCTCTGTGCCGGGGACCTTACGCCCTTGATAACAGTCTTCACAGAAGTCCCAACGGGTCGATATCTTCAGCCTATTCTACAGATGCACCTGAGACAGAGAGGTTAGGTCCACTGCCCAAGGTTGTATTGCTAGTAAGCGGAGCTGGGATTTGAACCCAGGCGTCTCTGGCGTTAAAGCCCAGGCTTTTTTCCTTCCCCTTCATTCTTGTGATTTGGCATTGGCTTTTATTCATGATAGCTCTCGGCCTCCCTCTGGTAAATGAAAACTCCCGTAAGTTGTGATCAAGAACACACATGTTGAGTGCTTCTGCCGTAGGACTTTGCATAGAGCGTAAGCTTAGCAAATCCTCATTGATGTATTTCACCGCGATTATCGTCCTGTTTTCAGTTTCTCATGTACACACTTGGAGTGGTTGAACTCGTGGGTGTGCTGACAGTGACTTGTATGCCCAGAGTCACCTTTAATTATTACCAGAGCCACTGGGTGTCAGGGAGATGCTGGTCACCCTCACGCAAAGGGCTTGCCTGTATCAATACCCTTTCTGGGAGACCAGCGGGGCTTGTTAAATATACACTTGTCACACGCATCCTGCCTTGTCAGTGATCTCCACTGTAATTTAATAATAGGAAACATTTACCTTTTGGCATTGACCGAGGGCCACTGTGTGCATTCGCTTATGCAGTGCTCCTGGAAATCCTGTAAGGGGTGTTCTTGTTCTCACCACCGTCCTCCATCTCACGCTGTGGAATCTCAAGCATGCGGCTTGTGCGGGGCCACGCAGGCGATAAAAGGTGGAGCCAGAACTGGAACCCACACCGAGGGCCTCAGAGCCCAGCCTCTGCCTCCTGCGCTAGGCTGGGCGGAGGAGTGCAGCGGCAGGACTGCACCCGTGGCCCTCTCTGCCCCCAGCACTTTCTCACCTCGAATACAGCTCCTCCCCAGGCAGGTCCCCTTTCCCGGCGGCCATGGTCGTGTAGTGGTAAAGGCTCCAGCTCTGGAACCCACACACCTGCCTTTGGCTCCCGCCTCCTCCATTAACTTTCCGTAAGACCCTCTGCAAGTCCCTCAGTTGTCCCGAGGCTCAGTTCTGCATCTGTAAAATGGGATGATAATCCCCATCTCACACAGCGGTTGCAAGCATTAATCGGGTCTCCTGTGGAGGGGGCCTGCCAGGGAACTGCAGAGTATTGGTTTGCTCAGTCTGCTGCCACAAAATGTCACAGGCTGGGTGGTTTAAACAACAGAGGTTTATTTCCTCACAGTTTTGGAGGCTGAAAGTCCAAGATCAAAGGGTTAGCAGATTTGGTCTCTCGCTAGGCCTCTCGCCTTGGCTTAGAGACCGCTGTTTTCTTAACTGTGTTCACACGTGGTCGTCCCTCAGTCTGTGTGTTCTCTGTGTCCTAATCTCCTCTTATAAGCACACCACTCATGTTAGATCAAGGCCCAGCCATATGACCTCATTTTAACTTAATTACCTCTTAGAAGGTTCTACCTCCACATGCAGTCACATTCTAAGACATAGGAGCTGGGGCTTCAACCTATGAATTTGGAGAGAGCATACTTCAGCCCATAACATGCAACATACACGCCTTACAGTCAATTCAGCCATATGATACTGAACAAAAAGGAGACAGGAAACATAAGATCTTAAATACCATGGGTGATTCCACCCATGGGTGTCTGTCCCAGAGGGAGAAGGAGAGGAGATAAAAGTTTCTTTTACCTTCATCAGCAGAGGTTCCCCTCTGTCTAAAGATGAGCTGAGTGTGGAATTGGAGCAGACACTGCCGGTCCTGCAGCCCGACCCTCCTGCAGCCGCACACAGGTCCCTGAATATGACAGCCTCCCATCTCCTACACCCCCATTAGGGCAGCACCCAGAGAGGCCAGGGGATTAATACCCCAGGGGGGTGAGGGGGGCAGGGACTAGGAATCAGGAGATAAATGTCCCCACCCCCCAAGTTGGGATGAGTTCTGCATGATCTCAAAGGGTCCTGGCAGATTAAGCCCCCGTGGCCCGAAACAATAACATACTCCTAATTGGCTCTCTTTTCCCACTTTCTCACTTGCACTTCCTGAAATCACCTCTCAGATTAATTACTTATACCCAAGTCCATGTCTCCAGGACTGCTTTGGGGGATATCCAAGATTAGACCAGAATCTACCCCCATGTAAGATGTTTCTGACCCACAGTAAGGTCTCCATAGATGGTGCATTACAGCCGTTGTCTGGGGATCTGCTGAGTGAAAAGTCCTTGCTTCCAGAATCCAGTCACATGTGGGTTCTCCCAGACTGTTCTGGTCCACTGGCCCTCAGACTGTCCCTACTAAGTGCTCTCCTGTGTCCTCCCCTCCAGGTGATTGAGAAGAACTTGAGTGGCTGGTGGTACATTCAGATCGAAGATAAGGAAGGGTGGGCCCCAGCCACCTTCATTGACAAGTATAAGAAGACAAGCAATGCCTCAAGACCCAACTTCCTGGCTCCCTTGCCCAACGAGGTGACCCAGCTCCGTCTGGGGGATGCAGCAGCAGCGGAGAACAACACGGGCAGTGAAGCCGTCGGCCCCTCCCGGCCCCTGCCCGACGCGCCACATGGTACCGCGGACTCCGGGATGCCGTGGTCCAAAGACTGGAAGGGCGGCAAGGAGGTCCTGAGGAAGGCGTCTTCCGACATGTCCTCGTGCGCAGGCTACGAAGAGATCTCAAGCCCCGAACTGGAGGAGAAGCCCAGCCTCCCTCCCCGGAAAGAATCCATCGTCAAGTCGGAAGGGGAGCTGCAGGAGAGGGGGCGGCAGAGGATGGAACAGCTCCGGGGCTCCTCACCCAAGCCTCCGGGCATGATTTTGCCCATGATTCCAGCCAAGCACACCCCCCCGTCCCGAGACAGCAGGAGACCAGAGCCCAAACCTGACAAAAGCAAGTTGTTCCAGCTGAAAAACGAGATGGGGCTGGAGTGTGGCCACAAGGTCTTGGCCAAGGAAGTGAAGAAGCCCAACCTCCGACCTATCTCCAGACCCAAAGCTGAGCCACCAGAGGAGAAGCCGGAAGTTGTTCCCCAGAATCCCTTCTTGAAGTCCAAACCTCAGGTTAGGCCCAAACCAACTCCTTCCCCCAGGACAGAGCCACCTCAGGGCGAAGACCAAGTAGACATCTGCAACCTCAGGAGCAAGCTGAGGCCTGCCAAGTCCCAAGAGAAACCCCTACTAGACGGAGAGAGCGGCCACCAGGCTGCTGGGGGCCAAGATGCAGCCTTCAGCCGGGGCTTCCTCCCAGGCGACGGGCCTGGCCGCACCCAGGACAGGACGGCCAAACAGGATGGGCTCAGCCCAAAGGAGATGTCCTGCAGAGCCCCTCCGAGGCCAGCCAAGACCGCAGATCCTGTGCCTAAGAGTGTGCCCGCCCCACTGCAGGAGGCTTCCCCGCAGAGACCCGTGGTCCTGCCCCGCAGACCACCGCCCCCCAAGAAAACCACCTCATCCTCCAGGCCCCTCCCAGAGGTCAGAGGACCACAACGGGAAGCCAACGAAGGCAAGACAGCTCCTGCCCCAGGCCGGGCCCTGCTGGTCCCTCCTAAAGCCAAACCTTTCCTTTCCAATTCCTCAGGTGGCCAAGACGACATGAGAGGCAAAGGTGGTCCGGGACCACGGATGGCGGGCAAGATCGGAGAAAACAGGGAGAAAGCTGCAACCCCCTTCGCCAATGCGGATGGCCCGAAGGACTCTTTGTATGTGGCTGTGGCCAACTTTGAAGGAGACGAAGATACCAGCAGCTTCCAGGAGGGGACGGTGTTCGAGGTCCGGGAAAAGAACAGCAGTGGCTGGTGGTTCTGCCAGGTCCTGAGCGGGGCCCCTTCCTGGGAAGGGTGGATTCCTTCCAACTATCTCAGAAAGAAGCCGTAGCCACCTCCTTCCCTGTGTGGCGGTCCCGTGCATCCCTGCTGGCTTTACCCACATATTTAATATGCCTCTTAATTTATCAACCTTCATGCAGCTTCAAAGGAAGGAAGGCTCTGGAGTACTGTGGTTTCTTCCCTCCCATCACAGCATTCCCTGGAGGCTCAGAGGGTCAGAGGCCACACCCCCTGCTTCCTCTCCAAGCCAGCATCCCTGCCTTAAGGCCGGTGGCATTGCCACCCTGTGTAGGCCACCTAGCAGCGGGACCGTGACTCTCCGACGCCTCCAAGACCAGAACCCATGATCTGGAAACTGCAGAAAGGGTCTCTCATTGCTGGCACCCCACCCAGTCCGTGATGGCTGGCCCCCAACTTCTCCGTGTTTCTAAAATCCCAGTGACTTTATTTACTCAGTTTCCAAAATGCCTGGTACCAGAAAGAACTCCATCCCCTGGAAGTTGGCTCCATTGCCAATCCCAAGGAGATGTCCTCCTCGAGGCTCGGGGCCCGGGAGCCTCTCAGGTTTGACCAGATGCAGCTGTCCCAGGAGTGGACCTGAAGGTCTGCTGAGCCATTCTGCCTCCCATCTTCTGTCTTGGGACCCTGACTGATCCTGAGGGCATGGTCCCAGCCCCAGCACGCTTCACTTTCCCACAGCAGGGCTTTTTAAATAGGAATCCCCGCCCCACCATGGGGCATTTCACTTTGTCTCCATAGAGCCAGAATCTCAAAGTCGGTTTGAAAGGAGCTAATCCCAATCCATGCCCCTTGTGAGTAGCTAGTAGGTGCCAGACTCTGTACTTGGCACTTTACATTCATGTTTTAACCCTCACATCAACCCTCTCTTGTGGTATACCTGTTTTACGGACGAGGAACCTCAGACTCAGTGTGCCCAGGGGCACACGAGCTGGGCAGAAGAAGAACGAGAACTTGAATCGAGCTAGTGTGACTTCGATGCCGGTGCCCTTCCCCCAGTAAGAGGCTAACCAGGCAGGGGAAAGGAAGAAGCTGACAGTGTCAGGAGCAGGTGGCCAAGGGCTTCCTCGTGGTGTGGGCACCAGTAGCTGCTCCCACACCCACCACGCCTCCAACCCATCACAGCTTGCACCGAAGGCTGCCCTACACTGTGGACAGCTACTTCTCGGCAACGTGGGGATGCCCAGGGCTCTGGCGGCTGCCACAGGGCCCTGTTTCCTCCTCCTGTGCTGCTGCCCGCTCTGGGGGATAAAGCTCGTGGAGCCAAGGGAGCTCAGATGGTCTCACGTGCCAGCCTTGAGGGGCCCTGGTGGCTCAGGGGCCAGCAGCTGCATCTCCACAGGCAGATGCCTCCCGGCCCTCTCTGCTGCTGCTTCCTGCTCCTCTCTGGCATTCACAGAGCAATTTTTCTTTTTTTTTTTTTTTTTTTCTTTCTTTTTTTTTTTTCTTTTATTTTTTTTTTGCATGCACTCTCCCTCTCTGTCATCTCACTTCCACCCATTTGGACAGATATGCTTCACGGAGGCACAGCTGCATTGCAGAATCAGAATCGGGCCCCGAGGTTTCTGGCTCCAAGCCCAGAGTGCTTGCCTGTGGACCAGGCTACCTGCGGGGTGAGAGGGCAGAACCCCTCTTCGCCCCACCCTACCCTGCAGAAGAGGATCCAGCTGCAATCTCCAATTCAGTGATCGTCTGCTGTGATGCTTTGTGGACCACAGGGCCAGCTTTCCCAGGGACGCCCACTGGCCCCCTGCAGTGCCAAAGACTTCTGTGCAAACAGCCCTCTTCTGCACTCCGCTGCCCGCACTGCCACGTGGGCTCTGGATGCTTCTACGGGAGAAGGAGCGTCCTGAGTCACAGTAGCATCTTTATTCCTTCCTTCAGTCAGTCCGTGGACCCCGGGCAGGGCCCCGAGGTGCTTCTGGCGGTGCCCGCTTGCCCCCTGGCCCTCTGCCCAGAACCGTGGGGAAGGACAGCAGTCAGGGAAAGGGGGAGCCAGGAGAGGGCCACCCACATCTTTGACATCCCCTCATTTGGAAGGGAGAGAGCCCGTAGCATGGTTTTCAGAGTTTTTGACCCACTTTGGCTTAAACAGCTTTTATGAAGCTGTTACGCGGGATTCGACTACATTTCCAAAGACAGAACTCGGTCTCTTTTTTGCTGATTCACTTCTGCTTCCGTTGACCTTTCCAAGTATTTTGTGAGTGCCTACCACGTGCTAGGCACTGGGTACACCAGGATACGTGTGGCTCCAAGCCCGGCTCTGAGAGCTCTGGCTTTTGTTTGCTGATTCCACTGAAGGGGTTATCTTTGGCTCCGCTCCCTCCTCCCGAAGGTCTGCTGGGTGGGAACAGACCGGTTCCACCTCCCTGTGGGCAGAAGTGTTCCTGCAAATGAAAGAATTTGCTTTTTTGTTATTAGTAGTATTCTGACGCGAACTGAAGGTACTGAAAGCACATTGCTCTCTGTTCACCGTTCTTTGCTCAGGACACGTCTAGGGCCTGAGGACTCCTCTCTCGGGCCGGCTCCGTTTGCCACAGTGGTGGGCCCTTCCTCAGGCAACTGGAAGTAGGGGGTCTTGATGGCCCTGTGGCTCTCCCTAGCTGTCCTTGCTCGGGAACTTAGGTTTACAGCATTCAGCCTGGTGGCCACCGTTCTGCGAGCAATTGGTGAAGCCTATGCAAAACTCCCCTGAGGTGATGCCCACAGAAAAATGCCCAAGACCACAGTTAAAACTCCCATGCCACGCTCAGGGCAGGTCACTGGTGCTTAAACTCCTTCCTTTAACTTAACTCTCACGACAGCCCTGTGAGGGCATAGGATCAGCCCTGAGCGGTGGAGAGAAAGTTGAGGTTCACAGGGTGAAGCCACGTGCCCAGTTTCATTCAAGTTGTGACCGAGTTGAGACTTGCGTCAACGGGTGCCCTCTCCCCAGGTCCCGGGACTTTTCCTCTGCCAATGGCAATGAAATGTGCGTGAAGCGGGTCACCCCCGCTCATAATTTCGGTTTCTCCTCCCCTCACCTCGTGATCACACGTAGCAGTAGGCCACAGGCCAAAGGCAGGCGGAGGTGGGTTTTGTTTTCTCTTCTCACCCCTGCTTCGTTCCTCGTGATGACTGTTTCAGCCTACGTCCTACGACCAAACCACAGCTTACAGTGCCACCAACTCTCTGGAAAATCTGAGTTGTAGGATCACCACTTGGCAGACTAGGCCTTTGCAAAAAATCTCTGCCATTTGGTGGGTTTATGTCACTGTCCCAGGCTGAGACGGGGGAGCTGGGCGCTCGCTTGGATCACTGTTAACGCCCTACCCCGCTGAAAATTGCTGGAGCCCACATGAGCTCCCATTAATCAATCATCTTAAGCCTCCACCACAAGGCCTTCCCATGTAACCAATCTCTTAGGCAAAGTTCTTGGCCTTAAGACATTTCTGAGCCCACCGAGGATCCCCCTACCAGGCGAAACGTAGGAAAACAAACTTGCCACGTGAAAGGGCAGGCGCCATATCTCCCCAGGATCTGGATGGTCCTTAGGCTGAGGGACGCACTGTGTAGTATTGTTACAGCCTGTATCAAGTACAAAGCACTGTGTGGGATCAAGAAGTCACTCCTGCCTTCAAGTAGCTGGTAATTCGACATCATCAGGAACAGGAACATTCGGGGCTTGGCTGCCATCCTTTCATTGTGCCCAAGTCTCTTAAGTGTTGGGTCAGGCTGCTCCCTGGGAGGTCTCGCCCTTCTCTTTGGACTGCGTCAGTGGGTATGGGACAGCCTGAGCCCTGCACTGCAGTCCTATCCCTCCCCCTTAGTTGTCCAGGCTTCTGCTGCAAACCAGCCACACCACACCATAGACCAAAGATTAACTAATGTCAAACTCTGTGGCCTGGAGGAGTGGGAAATTGGCTCACACTGAGGCCTGAGGGTGTAGGATGCCCTCTGTTCGCCTGGAGGAATTGCTCCTCACTTGGCTGAGGTTCTGACATTGAGACGGACCACAGCCGGGGTCCCAGACGGGCCAGTCCCAGCACTGCAGAGCGAAAACCCAGAAGGCTCCGTGGTCTTCACCTGCTCATGGACCACCTGCTGAGGACCCTTTCCCACAGACTTGAACGTCCAGCTTCGTAGGGTAATGTCTGGTTTCTGGTGCTACCCTGCCAAGTTATCCACACCCTCATCACGCTTCAGCATTTCCCTCTTGCTTCCTGTCTGCATCCCTCCTCCAAATTAGGCCTCTCAGTGACTCAACTGCTGTTTTCCTTGAAGAGGCCAAACCCAGTGCTACAGCCAGTAGCCTTCACTTCCAGGTCTTCTATAAACGTACGAAAGGAGGTGCCCCCACCAGGCTTGTTACAGCAATAAGCAATTCTAACACAGCTGAGGTGTCCGTATTTTATCCCAGTGCGTGCCTGTCTATGCCTTTGTGCCCATGTAGCTGTTAATAGTGCCCCTTTCACTCGTCCAGGGGAGATGATAAACTATGGTCACCTTAGCGATCCCCACATTTCCTGCTTCCGAGCGCCACCAACAACTAAGCCATCTCTCACATCCCTCCAGGAACGGGGGAGCTCTGACCACCTTGCCCCACCGCCTCCTGTCTGCTCACGGAGTGACACTGGAGATCCCTGAATGTCACAGCACTCCTCATACCCTCTTGGCAAACTGACGAATTCTGGTGGTGGTTTTTGTTTCCTTTTAACACACACACACACACAAATACACGAGGATATGTAATGTGAGGGGGGGAGGGTGGTGAACACTTAGCTGTAGCATGTATAGACTATATACCATTAGACTTTTTTTTTTTTTTTTTTTTAATAAAAAAGTGCTTGACTGGTTTCAAGCTTCATTGTGAAGATGCAGTGTCGACGAATTTTATTTGGCTGAAGAAGAATTACATAGCTTTGTGCCCTGGCATTTTGGGCTTGAGTTTGGGGAATCAAAAAACAGAGAAGCCTGTGAGCTGTTTGGCCAAGAGGGGGGACTTCTCTGTCAGCCTCCTAGTTCATCTTGATTCTTTGAATCACAATGTCCAGAAATTAAGGGAAAACATCCTTGTGTTCACTGGGTATCTCCCACATATCCTCAGCTCTGTGCCTAAGGGTGGAAAATTTAGCACATCTGAGGTGTCTTGAACCTCTCGCTGGTGTTGCCTACCCATGGGCAAGAGTGTGGGGTGGAGGGGAGGGGCAGCCACGCTTGGGCTGTGGGGACTGCCCAAGCCATCTGCTCTGGGGAGAGGGAGGGCATTGTCTGATGCGTTATCACCTTCCCAAGGGCACAGGCAAGGCCAAACCTACCCCCAGCCTCCTTGGCCTCAGGTGAATCATTAAACAAAATGACACCACCACCCACCTTCCTAGGGAGAGAAGAAGAGAACCAACAGAGTCCCTGAACAGAAAACATCAAAAGGGGAAATTTACATTTGATATTCACCCTCCCTTGGATGAAAGATTTCAAAGAATGCAATTACCTTCTGGACCTTGCTTAAGGATAATGGTCCTTTGTGTGTTAGTCTCTGTTTCCTTTTAAAAAAAAAAAGAAAATCATGTGCTTCAGCCCCCTCCCCCCCTTGGGAGCATTTTCTCCCAAATCTTCCAAACTAATTGTGGTTGTTCGTAAGAATACAAGTGATAAGGGCATGGGATTCCTGGAGCAGGCATGCAGGGGCACCTGACCCTGATGGGATGGGATTGGACCATGGTCAGGAACCAAACCTGGCTGACTCTCTGGGGGGGGGGGGGGGGGAGGGGGGGCGGTTCTTACCCCATTGCCCTCAGGACTCAGTTGGAACTGGTACATTCGCCATTCCCTTTATACTGTTTAAGAAGTGCCAGGCCAAACATGACCCAGCTTGCACAAAACACCTGCACCCACACACCTGCACACACTCTCCTTCCTCTAAGGGATCATGGTAAAGCTGTGTGTCTAAGACCCAGGTCATGCGGCCACTCTTCTCTGAATCCAAGGTGTTTAACGTCCATCACTTCTCTAGTTAGTATCCATCTGGTCCAGGTGTGATTCCTCACCATCTTGCAACCCATGCCTCCCAATCACCCCCTGGGCTGCACCCCCTGAAAGTCAGAATCAGCAAGAAACTGCATCCTTTAAAAGTACATTGTGAGGAAATGGTCTGCATGCTCCGCTTTTGAGAAATGGCCAGACTCAGCACATTGCCTGGCGTAGTCTAAGTGTTGCAAATGGTGCTTCATACACTATTATTAGCAATGTCACCCTTATTTTTCTGAGCATTTACTATGGTCCAGGCCTGTGGGATACGCTACATACACTTTGATTTCATCCTCAAAATGCTCTAAAAGGTAGATGTCTGCATTTTATATGTGAAGGCATGGGACCAAAGTCTCACATAGCTAATGCGTGGTGACTCATCCTAAAGCTGACTTTCTCATGCCATACTATGCCCCCTCCCGCATGCTAATCAAAGCACATATCTCATCCTGCTATAACTATTTCCTGGATGCAAAATCTTGTTCAAGGAATGCTTTCTCTTCCCTAAACCTAACTCTGTAATTAAGGGCAAAGGTCTAACTTTTGTTGAGAACACGCTGTTGGCTGGGTACCTTACAGATATTATCTCTTAAGCCTCCGCTACCGTTCTTCTGGGTAGGAATTGCTATGCCTATTTTATGGATGGAAATTAATAGTCTGAGAGATTAAGTGTATCTATGGTCACAGCTAGTAAGAGGATGAACTATCCAATATCTAGCTCCAAAGCCCATGAATATAATAAACCATCGCAGCTTCCAAATTTGTAATCCCTCCATTCAGCATTTTTCAAAGTGTTTTCCAGAACAAATGTTAATAGATATCCTGAAATAAGACACTGATGGGGAAACTTGAGAAACACTGGGTTAAGTAAAGTTAAATAGTTCCCTTATTACAGGATGTCTCAAAGCCTCATATAATAACATGCAGTGTGAACGGCTGAGAGGGGGTTATTTATAGTGGGTCCCTCAAATGGACTTGACAGTGAAACCATTCACAGGGCATCTAGCAGGAGCTTGGTTTCATGCAATAAACTCTGGAAAATGTCAAAGTTTGCAATTCAACTCTCCCTTGAATTCTGTCTGAACCACCATTCTTAGCTGATTCATCACCCTAACTCCAGCTGTGACTCTGCCCCGCACCGCAACCCAGTCCTCAATGCTGACATTCACAGCATCACCAGTACAAAATACTTCCTTGAATGGGGAGCTGCTCATGAACGTGGAGGTTTCTTATTGGCTATTGGTCTAACCTGAAGCAATCTGAATGGGCTTCTCCATAATGAAATTGCCCCATGTAGGAAACTGTTCAGAAAATAGCCTCCAGGAATGCAGTTTGTGTTCTACCTCATAACCGAATTCTCCTTTAGAGATCTTTAAGTTAATAGCAGTATTCAGAGCATTCTAAGTCAAGGTAATAAAGTCTAGGTTCACCTCCTCTTAAGACTCGGGGCCCAGATCCTACAATTCACTATGTCCTCTGGCTTCCTTTTAACTGCATGAAAATTGGCCACACGTGTAGAGTGTAGCTTACAATAGTCATCATCAGTTTTCACTGAGTATAATCAATAAAAAATTTTAGCATGTGTGTGGCATATATTTATATGTTTTATGAAATGAATATATCATGGACTATCTTTTAAGGTAGCAAATTCTTCCACTCCAGGCTTGGTATTCCCTTCCACTTAAAGGGAGCTTCACTAGAGGGGCGCCTGGGTGGCTCAGTCAGTTAAGCATCCGGCTTCAGCTCAGATCATGATCTCACTGTTTGTGAGTTCAAGCCCCACACCGGGCTCTGTGCTGACGGCTCGGAGCCTGAGGTCTGCTTCAGATTCCATGTCTCGCTCTCTCTCTGCTCCTCCCCCCCATTCTCTCTCTCTCTCAAAAATAAATACACGTTAAAAATTTAAAAATTAAAAAAAAAAAAAGAAGCTTCACTCAACACTCCAGCTTTCTTTCTCCCTAGACAAGAAGAGGACATTCTCTAGATGATTGATATCTAGGGTAGCAGGAGTTCTGTAGGGCATAGCACACTCCTCCTTCTCTCCTGTGTGGAGTCAGATATCTTCGGGGAGCACCCCTTCCAGCTGGCCCCAGACAGTGGGAGGCTTAGTGGTAAAAGGAGCCCCCACAAAAGAAGACCTGTGCTTTTCCAGGAGCACGTCTAATTCTAGGACCCAGGCATAGGAAACCCATGACTGCTGCCCATCTCACCTAAGCCAGATTCTCCCATGGCTGTCTCAAGAAGAAAACTGACATTTTGTTTTCCAATTCCTGGGTCCTTCTGTCTCCCTCAATTCCAAATTCAGGTGTGGAGAAAGGCAAGTTATATGTTAGGCTCCTTAAAAACCACCTATAGGGGCGCCTTGGGTGGCTCAGTTGGTTCAATCCTTGGCTTCCACTCAGGTCACTATCTCACAGTTTATGGGATAGAGCCCCATGTCGGGCTTTGCACTGACCGTATGGAGCCTGCTTGGGATTCTCTGTCTCCCGGTCTCTGTGCCCATCCTCCACTCCCTCCGTCTCTCTGTCAAAGTAAATAAACATTAAATAGTACCCTATTGGCTACTGATGAAGTTAATTTTAGCTGATTTATTATAGCAGTTTTTATATTATAATAATAAAACACATATGTAAAATTGAAAGTGAAGGATGAGCTAAAAAATATATAATTAAAAGACATATGGGGCACCTGGGTGGCTCAGTCGGTTAGACATCCGACTTCAGCCCAGGTGACGATCTCGAGGTCCGTGAGTTCGAGCCCCGCGTTGGGCTCTGGGCTGATGGCTCAGAGCCTGGAGCCTGCTTCTGATTCTGTGTCTCCCTCTCTCTCTGCCCCTCCCCTGTTCATGCTCTCTCTCTGTCTCAAAAATAAATAAACGTTAAAAAAAAATTAAAAGACATAGTTTCTCACTACTGTGAGATAATAAGAGATTTATATTGGTCTCTGCCCCAAGTTCCCACAGAGAGCTCCTAAAACCCTTGTAAATTGCCTGAATGATAAGAGTACAGGGAATATGTTTGTTCTAATAGTTGGTCTTTGATCCCAGTTTCCTGACACAGGGCTCCTGAAACCCTTGTGATCTCCCAGGTGGGAGGCATAGCTCTGGTTCTAATAAGGTTCTTCTGGGTGAGCTCCTGGATGGCTCCAGAAGGGGAGTGGTCGCCAGAAAGACCAAGCCATGATTAGAAACTTGGCATTTTCAGCCCATCCCCTTTCTCTTGAGAGAGGAGAGGGGCTGAAAATGGGGTTAATGATCAATGTGCCTACGTGATGAAGACTCCACAGAAATCCCAGTAGTATGGGGCTCAAAGAGCTTCAAAATCGGCAAACACATCCACACCCAGAGGGTAACGCACCCTAATTCCACAAGGACAGAAGCTCCTGCACTCAGGACCCTACCAGACCTCACTATGTAGATCTCTTCCATCTGGCTGTTCATTTATATCCTTCATCATATCCTTTAATAAACTGGTAAATGTAAGTGTTTCCCTGAGTTCTGTGAGCCTCTCTAGTAAATTGATTGAACCTGAGGAGGGGGTCATGGGAACCTCCAGTTTGTAGACAAATCAGACAGAAGTTGTAGGTACCCTGGGGACCTAACACAGTTAGCATTTGAGGTGGGGGTGGGGCAGTCTTGTGGCACTGAACCCTTAACCTGGGGTATCTGATACTGTCTCCAGGGAGGTAGTGTTAAAATCAAGTTAAGTGATAGGACACCCAGCTGATGTTGCAGGGAATTGCTTGGGGCGGGGAACATACATTTGGTGACCAGAAATGTCAGAGGTAAAGTCTTCTGTGTGAGTAGTAAACGACACACACAGGAAGGAAAAACACAGGAGACACAGGCAGAAAACAAGTGTTTCGAATTCAGCGACGCTCCAGTGACTTGTCCCATCCACCTCCTGGGATGTGTGGACCCCACTTTGCAAAAAACACTGACAAAGCAACCATTATGGCCTTTGGGGTTAAACAGACCTGGTTTTGAATTCTGGCTCCGATATACACTTTGTCTTTCTGATACTTAGCATCCTCATCTGTAAAATGGGGACAATAATCTCACACAGTTGTGAAGATTAATGGAAACAATGTATGCCTAGCACATAGCAGGCACTTCTAATAACGCATCATAATTATTGTTTCTAGAAAAAGTAAAAAGAATTAACAGTCTTCAGATATTTTCATCGCCTCGGGACAGGAGTTAGCACTTTTTCTCAAAGAGTTACATAGTAAATATTTCAGGCTTTGGGAGGCAAGAGTCAAAACTAGAATGTTATGCAAGAACTTACATAACTATTTAAAATGTAACCATTTGAACATGTAAAAACCATCCTTTGCTCTGAAAAAATACGCCGCTGGGAAGATTAGGCCCAAGGGCTAGTCTGCTGACCCGTGGCCTAGTCTATATTCATCTTCTATTTTATTACTGTTCTCTAAATGAAAGGTTTCCAAAGTGTGTTTGTGAGAACATCAGCGCCTCACATGATCATGAAAAAGCATCATGTGGTCAAATCCATTTGGCAAACACTTGTGTAAGTATCTTCCAAGCCTCTTTCCTTGGAGATCCGTGTGACGCACTGGCACGTTAACAGCTCTGAGAATCCTGCGGTAAGGAAGCTGTTTACCCTGGTTTAATCCAGAATTTCCAAAATGTATTTGATAATAGAATTCTCTTTTTCATGTAACATCTAAGAATATCCCACAGAATACACTTTGCAGTCAGATGCTCTGCCCCTGAGCTATACCCCCGGCCACCGAATATACTTTGGAAAATTCTGCTGTAGATCCTAGAAGGTAACCATTATTCAGCATTCCCCTGCGCTAAATTGTATTTGTGCCCGGTAATGCATACATCTGAGGAATCTGACTTGGATCGTGTGTGTTAGTTACTATCTTCAGCAGAGTAACCAGGCCAACTTGGTCTTTAGTTTGAAAGAACTATAGACTTTGCTGACTTTTCTCCCTGTGTTTATTTTAGGACCGTAAGAATGTTCACTTGGAGAATGTTAAGGAAGTCCCTGTTAGAAGGATCAAGACGCCCCTTATAGCCCCTGTGTGCCCTGGGAATTGTGCCCGGTGTGTTCTTGGAGGAGATCTGAGAGCCAGGCCATGTCCTTGCTGCCAGGAACCTGGATGTGCTAAATTACTGTCACTATGGATTCCTTTTATTATGGTGAGTAGCATAGTGTTTATCATGTCTACCATTTTTATTTGTTTTTTTTAATTTTTTTTAACGTTTATTTTTGAGACAGAGAGACAGAGCATGAATGGGGGAGGGGCAGAGAGAGAGGGAGACACAGAATCGGAAGCAGGCTCCAGGCTCTGAGCCATCTGCCCAGAGCCCGACGCGGGGCTCGAACTCACGGACCGCGAGATCGTGACCTGAGCTGAAGTCCGACGCTTAATTGACTGAGCCACCCAGGCGCCCCTCATGTCTACCATTTTTAAATGTACATACAGGTCAGTGACATTAAGTACATCACTCTGTTGCATAACACTCACCACCATCCATCTCCAGAACGTTTTCATCTTCCCCAACTGAAGCTCCGTCCCCCTTACCACCAACTCCGATATCCACTTCTCCCCACCCCCTGCTAAGCACCATTCTGCTTTCTGCCTCTGAGTTTGACTCTTCCAGGTACTTCAGGTAAGTGGAATCATACAGTACTTATCCTTCTGTGGCTGGTTTATTTCACTCAACATAATGTCTTCAAAGTTCATCGATATTGTGGCACGTGTCAGAATTTCCTTCCTTTTTTGGGGCGCCTGGGTGGCTCAGTCGGTTAAGCGTCTGACTTCAGCTCAGGTCACGATCTCGCAGTTCGTGAGTTCGATCCCCACATTGGGCTCTGTGCTGACAGCTGGGAGCCTGGAGCCTGCTTCGGATTCTGTGTCTCCCTCTCTCTTTGCCCTTCCCCGGCTTGTGCTCTCTCAAAAATAAACGTTAAAAAAATTATTTTACAGCATTTCCTTCCTTTTTAAGGCCGAATGATATTCCATATTTGTAGCACATTTTGTTTATTCATTCATCCGTCGATGGATGCTTGGATTGCTTCCGTCTTTCAGCTATTGTGAATAATGCTGCAATGCACATGAGCGTACAAATATCTGGTTCAGTCCCTGCTTTCAATCCTTTTGGGTATATATTCAGCAGTGACACTGCTGGATCCTATGTAATTCTATGTTTGATTTGTTAAGGAACGGACATACTGTTTTCCACAGTGGCTGCACCTTCACCGTGTCCGTTGTTCATTTCTGGACCACATTTTTTAATTGAGATATAAAACAACAGTTTCAGGTGTTTAACGTAATGTTGCCTATTTGTATTATTGTGAAATGATCACCACAATCTACTTAGCATCCATTACCACACATAGTTACAAAATTTTTTTTTTACTTGTGATAAAACCATCTAAGGTCTACTCCTTTGGCACCTCTGAAATATACAATGCAGTACTATTAACTATAGTCATCACGCTGTACCTTACACGCTGTGACTTATTTATTTTACAACTGGAAGTGTGTACCTTTTGACCCCCTTCTCTCATCTTGCCCACCCTCTGCTCCCCACCTGTGGTAATTGCCTGTTTTCCGTATCTATCAGTTCTGTTGTTTATTTTAGATTCCACAGGTAAGCGAGATCACATGGTATTTATCTTCCTCTGTCTGACTTATTTCACTTAGCATAATGCTGTCAGGGTCCATCTATGTTGTCACAAATGGCAAAATGTCCTTTTTTTATATGGTTGAGTAATATTCCACCACATTTATATGCCACATATTCTTTATTCATCTGTTGATGGACACTTAGGTTGCTTCCATGCCTTGGCTGTTGTAAATAATGCTGCAGTGAACTGGGATGAACACGGGTTCAAGCTAGTGTTTTCATTTCCTTTGAATACATACCCGTAAGTGGAACTGCTGGATCATGTAGTAGCTCTATTTTTAACTTTTTTTTAATGTTTATTTCTTTTTGAGACAGAGACAGAGCATGAGTAGGGGTGGGGCAGAGAGAAAGGGAGACACAGAATCCAAAGCAGGCTCTAGACTCTGAGCTGTCAGCACAGAGCATGATACCGGGCTCGAACCCATAAACCATGAGATCATGACCTGAGCCGAAGTCAAACACTTAACCAACTGAGCCACCCAGGTGCTCCTGAGGAACCACCATACCTTTGTCCATAGTGACTGTACCAATTTAAATTCCCACCACAAGTGTATAAAGATTCCCTTTTCTCCATATCCTTGCTAACACTTGTTACCTCTTGTCTTTTTAAAAACAGCCATTCTAACAGGTATTAAGTGATATTTCATCACGGTTTTGATTTGCATTTCCCTGATGATTAGTGACGTTGAGTACTTTTTCACGTACCTGTTGGCCATCTGTATGTCTTCTTTGAAAAAGTGTCTAACCAGATACTCTGCCCATTTTTCAATCAAACTGGGGTTTTTTGCTATTAAATTGTATGAGGTCTTTACATATTTTGGATCTTAACCCCTTCAGATACATGATTTGCAAATATTTTCTCCCATTTGGTAGGTTGCCTTTTCACTTTGTTGATAGTTTCCTGTGCTGTGTAGAAGCTTTTTAGTTTGGTGTAGTCCTACTTGTTTATTTCTGATTTGTTGCCTTCGTTCTTGGTGTCAAATCCAAGAACTCATTGCCAAGACTAATATCATGGAGCTTACCTACCACCTATTTTTTCTTCTAGGAATTTTAGTTTCAGGTCTTACATTCAAGTCTTTAATCCATTTTGGATTAATTTTGTGTATGGTATAAGATAGTGGTCCTGTTTCATTTTTTGCATGTGGCTGTCCAGCTTTCCCAGCACCATTTATTGAAGAGACTGTGCTTTCCCTATTGTATATTCTTGACTCCTGTGTTGTAAATTAATGGACCATATCTGCGGATCTGTTTCTTGGCTCTCTATTCTGTTCCATTGATCTATGTGTCTGTTTTTGTACAAATACCCTACTGTTTTCATTATTATAGCTTTGTAATATAGTTTGAAAGGGAACATGATGCCTCCGGCTTTGTTCTTCTTTTCTTCTTCTCAAGGTTGCTTTGGCTATTTGGAGCCTCTTGTGGTTCCACACAAATTTTAGGATTGTTTGTTCTGTGTCTGTGGGGGAAACAATATCCATCAGAATTTTGATAGGGAGTGCACTGAATCGGTAAATTGCTTTGGTTAGTATGGACATGTTAACACTATTAATTCTTCCAGTCCATGAGCACAGTATATCTTCCCGCTGATTTGTGCCTTCTTCAATTTTTTTCACCGGTGTCATAGTGTTCAGGGTACATACAGGTCTTTCATCTCCTTGGTGAAATTTATTTCTAGGCACTTTATTCTTTTTGACGCAGTTGAAAAGGGGAATTTATCTGATAGTTCGTTATTAATGTATAGAAACAACAGATTTTGTATACCGATTTTGTATCTTGCAATTTGGCTGAATTCATTTATTAGTTCTGACAGTTTTTGAGTGGTATCTTTAGAGTTTTTCAGACATAATATCATGTCATATGAAAATAGTGACAGTTTTATTCTGCCTTTGCAATTTGGATGTGACATTTTTTTTTTCCCTTGCCTAATTCTTCTGGCTAGGACTTCCAATATTGTGTTGAGTAAAACTGGCAAGAGTGGCCATGGGCCACATTTTTGACATGGAGCTTCTTACGTTTAAAAATAATTTTTCAGGGGCGCCTGGGTCTTTCTAACCCTCCCCCTAACTGCGCCAACCCCTAGGGACAAGCACACAGACACTCTCCAGTTGGACACTCTTTCTGCCACCAGCCTCTCCACTTCCCGTGAACACGCCCCGCACGGAAGAAGGTGTACAGAAGTTCTGTGTGTGTTCTGGAAGGCATTTGGAAAGTGCTGGGATCACCCAATGCTTTACTTGCACTCTGGGGCTGGCTCCCTCAGAGCACAGAGTAGCAGTGTATTAAAAGACACCCAAAGCTGCTCCTGGAATTTCGTTCTTGCCCAAAAATTGGCGATAGGAAAAAAAGTTTGGATTCGAGGTTTAAGCAATTTAACCAGCAAGTTATTTTACACATTTTCATGTTGAAATAAACAAGGATAGGTTATGCAGTAGAATATAAAATTTGCACTTTTAAGATAAAACTGCAGACTTCAAAGAAATGTTGGCTTCGGTGGACTGCTTTGGGCCAGGCCCCAGGCCCCTTGAGGGAACTTGAGTCCGTAAAGTTTGAGAAACTAAGTGATTCATCACTCCTGCCACTGGCAAGTAGGGCAAAACCAATTAGGAGACGCTCTCCTTCCAGGTGTAGTCTTCTAACTGGGTTCATTATCAATCAAAACCAGATGCCCCATAGAGGATGAGCTGTAGAGATTCTCAGAAAAAGGTCCCACGATAGTACCCTAAGTGTGGGCAGAGAGAGCTTGTGTGCAAAAGCAAATGCTTCTGAGAAACTCCTGCTTGGTAAACCTTAAAAAAAATTTTTTTTAATGTTTATTTATTTTTGAGAGAGACAGAGAGA